>NC_136613.1:34283982-34516482 GCF_933228915.1 Telmatherina bonti | reverse complement strand
CTAAAATTGCCTTATGTCAGACTCTACATTCATGTAAATATGTCTATTTTTCTCATATACAGTGTGTAACGGGGAAAACTAGAGAGAATATTTGTTTCCATCAGGACAGACTGATAATAACTTTTATACTGGAGTCACTTAAACCCCGAATTTAACATTCACCAAAAATAAGAGCCGTACAAGGTCACAGCTTGCAGATCAGCATTGCAGCGTTGTAGTGCTCATACGACGCACTGCTGGAACAGAAGTCATGCAGAAGTTAAAAGACACAGTATCTGCACCTGAAATAAATATAATGACAATAATAGAATTAACCATTTAGAATCAGTTTTTGCTGGGAGGATGATGGTGGAGGTTTCGCAACATTATAAAGGTTAAAGAGCTGTATTTCAGTAACTGATGCAATGGCATCAAGTCATAATGTACAATAAAGTCCTGTGATCCAAGATGAGAAAGATTGTAGTTATTTAGAGGAGAAAGTGTCAAACCAGGAAGACCATGTGGAAGAAAACTCTGATGAAGATGGCTGACGGGAGGAGCAGGCATCAAAATAAAGGTTCATTTAAAATAAATAACAGTGTGGTCTTCACATAAGAAGAGAAGGAGAAGTAAATTCTGTTGTCAAAACCTGGAAAACTGTTGAGCCTGCATGGCTCATGAGAGGCATTTTATGTGTTTTGTCCTCTTAGTGATATATGTTGAATCATTTTGATAAGTGCATGTGTTTAGCTCATGTAGGGAATCCAGTTCATCCACAAGGTGGCCTTTCGCTGTATGTCTGACCGCCCCTATCGGACCCTTTTATTTTTCCACTAACTGTATGATGAACCCAGGAAAAGCTTTAAAAAAACAGACTTTCTTATGAGTTAGCTGTTAAGACTAACCATTACACCTAAAACTGCGCAAAAACTAAATATAAAAGAACGCTAATGGATTCCAACATTTTGAGAAAGTTCTCATATCACAAAAAAGTTTTTACGCTTTCATGAGGTGGTTTTTCAGACGTTTCGATATCGAAACATATCGCAAAAGTGTGTTGACGTGTCCCTGGACGTGACATGTGGGGTCATGACCAGTTCATTTCCAGTAAAGATGGACGGTGTGGAACAAACAGCAAATTTCAGTTTTAGAAAAGAAAAGGAGGGAGAAAAGCTTAGCAAATTCTCCGCAGCATGTCAAAAACCCCAAAATAATGCTACGTTCCTTCTTTGCATAAACTGACATTTTTACAAAAAGCTAATGTGCTAAACACTGTTCAATGGAAACACCTGCAAATTGCACTTGTTTGTTGAAACTGACAAATATCGCTCTCATATTGCAAAAAAAAAAAAAATTGAAACATAACTATTTTTGTCTGGAATGGGGAAACATGTTTATATAGTAAATTCTAACATCTCCAGAAAGTTCATCCCACATTTAAGTCAAATATATCCAACTTGTTCTGGCTTTTGTGTTTTAATGTTTTACAATGCTATGTAGCAATAGATGCTTCCTTCCAAAAAAAGTGTTAGAAAAGCTATTTACATAAACTCTCCCTGCTCTCTACAACATTTATTAAGGAATAATCCTGCATTTAATGTGACAAAAGTTATATTAATGACTTGGCTTTGTATATTGTATAATATTGTAAGGTTCTTTAAAAAAAAAAAAAAAAAAAAAACCTTGTTAAAAAAGTAACAAAAAAGTTACTTTCAACAGTAACTGCGTTAGTAATTAGTTACTTAAAATTTAGTCACTTAAGTAACTGTCAAAAAGTAACTTTTTAGTTATATTTTTGGCAACTTTTTTGTTTTTAAAGAAAAATTAAGATATTGTTAGAACTTAACTGCTTGTCTGATATACAATATTAGGAATCAAATGACTCTTTAATAATTTTTTTATTTTGTCTGTTGATTAAAACATGAATTAATAAAAATCAAAAGCTGTTAAATTTATCCATTTGTGGGGACTGTTTAACTTAAAATGTTGAGCAACGTTTAGATGGATGGAACTCCTGCTTTATGTCATATAGCACTGAACTGTTCATACGAGGTAGAATCAAACCTTCCACTGGTGGAAAAAGCCCTAAATGTCAGGAAATCCCACAGAGGAAAACAATATGCCTGTCAGTGCATCATGGCGGTGGTGGTGTCTGGACTGCGGTAAGAAGGTTGGTCATCCAGGAGGAGAGCGGAGTAAAACTGCTGCTCCTCCACATCCAGTGGAGCCAGATGAGGTGACTGGGACATCTGGTCGGGATGCCTCCTGGACATCTTCCTGAAGAAGTGTTCCAGCCACATCCAACCTGGAGGAGACTGCGGGGAAGACGAGAGTATGGCTGGGGAAGGGATGGATGGATGGGTGGATGGATGGAAAGATGGATGGGCAGATGGATGGATGGATGGATGGGCGGATGAATGGACGAATGGATGGACGGATGGATGGATGGATGGATGGATGGATGGATGGGTGGATGGAAAGATGGATGGGCGGATGGATGGATGGATGGATGGATGGGCGGATGAATGGACAAATGGATGGATGGAAAGATGGATGGATGAATGGATGGATTGATGGATGGATGGATGGATGGAAAGAGGGGTGGATGGCTGGGTGGATGGAAAGATGGATGGATGGATGGATGGATGGATGGATGGATGGATGAATGGACGAATGGATGGATGGATGGAAGGAGCGGTGGATGGCTGGGTGGATGGAAAGATGGATGGGTGGATGGATGGATGGATGGATGGATGGATGGATGGATGGATGGGCAGATGATTGGATGAATGGATGGATGGGTGGATGGATGGATGGATGGATGGATGGATGGATGGATGGATGGATGGATGATTGGATGAATGGATGGATGGATGGATGGATGGATGGGCGGATGATTGGATGAATGGATGGATGGATATCCGCGTTACATTCACTTACTGGACAGAAGCATAAAGTCATTATCTCTGGATGTAAATGAGCACCTGAATGTGTCCTGATGTTATCTGGTTATTCCACTTGTCTCCAAATGGGCAAAAAAAATCATGCTGCTTTCATACACCCGTGTGTGTGTGGGACACATATGCAGCCAGTCGTTTGCATACACAAGAACAAAGCATGAAAGCTGCCTTATCTCAGTATGACCTGCCATTCTTCCTTGTTCCTCTTGAGATCCAGACAGAAAGTCATTGAAGTTCGATTTTCCCCAAAGCTAATCTTAAGAATCAACAACCAGACTAAAGAGTCTCATCCCGACAGAGCAATCCTGCATCTGCCCTCTGTAGTTTCTGCTCACAGCAGGAGCAATAAGCAACCACAGAACAGTGATTCACATTATTTAATTTTCTGCTTGTGACAACACAGGTTACATTACAAGCCCTGATCTCCACCTTTCATGTCAGTCCTCAGTAAAATATCTCTGTCCCAGGAGCTGCATTTGTTTCTCATTAAAATTCATCATTCACCGTCCCTTATCTGATTGTTTTTTCAACCGCCTGTTACTGTGGACACAAAAAGGCACTGGATGATAGCTGCAGTCATAAAAGAAGCCATATCAACTCCAGTGTTTAGTACTTTCATTATAAAGCTGTACTTATCACCTCAGGAGGACAAGTAGGTTCATACATGCGCTCTTCTGGTGAGCTTAAAGACTCACTTTGATCGAGACGTTTCTTCTTTGAAACATGACTTGTATGGGTCATATCTCCTCTCGTCCAAAAGGACAAATGCATCTCAAGAAGCTCTAATGGTGATGAGAGAATCTGCAGGACAGATGAAGGTAACTGTATCAGGATAAAAAATAATGTATTTTAACCCTTTAACTGTCACCCCCCCAAAATGCCAAATACACCTGAAAAAGACATACCCAAATTAAATTAGATGCTGTTCTTGAACCCTTAGGAGTAGATTCAAAAGCATGGTCTCCTTATGAAGAAAACACTCTAAAGTTTTACCCTGAGCTTTCAGATTTATTTATTTATTTATTGTATTTCCCTCATTTGAATTTCTCATGTACTTTGTCAACATGCTGCTCATGGAGAGATGGAGATATGGACTGGAAAATCAGATGTAGCTGTAGCAGGAAGCCTTTCCTATGACACGTTAAAATTTGGTGACAATAGCAGCCCCAATTATTATTCTATGAGGGCTTTACTGTAAGTATGTTCATGCGCTCCCCAAAGTGTCCATTTGGAGTCTCCAACTGGCATCAGAACTGGTGGGCAAGGTTTGGAAGCGGAAAGGTACGTGATTGTCAGACCACCTAGGTTGACACTCAGTGGGTATTAATGGCTAAGGAACGGCCATGGATCAATCCACTTGGTCAAAAATGGGGTCAATCAGAAGGGGAGAGCCTACCGGTGTGTCATGCACAGTTTTTATTTGAAAAAGAAAACATCAAAGATATTGTAAGAGCATGATGTAAAAAAAAATATGGAAAGTGGGCCGCGAGCGGGCCGCCGACGGTTAAGGGGTTAACCCTTTGAAGCATCATGTCTGCTACAGTGGACACCCGTTTAAAGGTTGTTTTTCTACTATATTCATAAGTGAGGATGGTTTAGTTGCAGTTTAATCACTTCAGTAGACATTAAGAGAGTCACCCAACACACTGCCACTCATGAAGGAATAAAAAAATATAGTATAAAATTTCATAAATACACATACATATAATTACCATGTTTACCTCAGTGATAAACAGGACATGAAAATGATACAAGTGCATTTTTATAGAATATTTCTATCATATAAATATGACAATATATTATTTTATAACTATTTATATCGAATAGCTAAAATAAATAAACTAAATCAAAAGGTAAATAATATTAAAGACAAAGAAAAGCGTCTTTTTATATGTCTGTAAACATGAAATATTGTTTGTGACGAAATGTGGAATTATTGTTTTAATAAATCATGCATTAGGGGGTTAAAGTCTGACTAAGTGCCTAAACTGAAGCGGGAAGAGCCATGACTCCGTCCTGCCTCCTCCAGAGGATGTTGTAGCCTGTTGAACACATTACACATTCACATGTCCATCTCTTTGTTCAGCATAGGGGTCATAAACTGACTGTACGTTAAACCACCAACAGTTTCCTTAGCTCCAGCGTTCTTCTGCATGCTGAGTTTGTTTATGTTGTTTAACTCATCGGTAAAAGGTCCAAATTCATGCATGTGCACAGATTCTGTTCATCTCTTTTCTACATGGTGTTTATCAAAGTGAAACTAGACTCGCTGAGACTTTTCTTGCCTCCCCTGCAGACCTTACTGTGTGCTTATGTTTATTTGGTAGAACAAATATTCACTGCAGCAGCCAAATAAACAGAAGCTTTATTGTATATTGTCTCATGATCGCTGTGTTTTTCCTCCATGACCTAAATCCTGGGAAAATGAAATGTTGAAAATGTTCCAAACTTATTTTTAAACTATACGTTCTCGGTGTGATTTTCATTCAGACAGACACATGCAGGGCTTCCTGGTGCATCTAAAGGCTGAAACAGGTAAAAAGCTTTTGGCTTTTAACCCTCTAAAGCCCATGATGAGCTCTATGTAACTTTCTGACCTTAAGACTCTGTTCATGACTCATTTTGATGGAAAATTTGCACTAAATTACAGGTATTCAACACCCTGAGGCTGTGAAAACCATTTTCTACATCTTTCGAGAAGCTACATCAGTACAACTAAGGTCCACTTTATGACACTGTGTCACACAATAGGAACTAGATACAAACACATTGGCTGTTTAAGTGCACATGTGTCTTAATGATCACTTAAAAAAAACACACACACACAAGAGCAAACTGTCAGAAGAAGAAACTTTTCATGCAACCTGATATGGTTGAGTCATATTTAACCAAACATGAGTCATGTTCCCCATCCAGTTTTTGGCTCATCTTGGTTTGAAGATTTGTTGCATGGCAGTCAAACATCGATCTTCCTGGAAGTTATTATTGATATCCAGCTAAATATTATAACAATGCCATACAGAAGGATTGAAAGAGAAGTCACTTTAAGTAGAATTTGTTCCATTTTTTATATTTTATTCCGTTTTTCTCATCTGAGAAACAGAATTTCTTGGACAAGACTAAAAATGTTTTTCTGTCTGTATACTTTATTTGACAGCATTTCAACAGAAGGCTCCGGGTCAGAATAAATAACACATGTTCATCAAAGCAGACCCATACGATTAGCTTTCCTGCACCTTATTATTATGATATTCAGAGTAAATGTAGTCACCAAGGGGAGATATAGAATTTATCTTTGTGCTGTTGGGGAAAACACTAGGATACATATTAGCATTCTGGCATAATGGAGACCTTTTCAGGTATTTCCTGCCTCTGCTGGGATAGAAGTCAGCTCCTCACATCTCTGCGATGGATGGATGGATGGACCAGAGATCAGGGTCTCTGGTCAGGAGACTGTGGACAAATTTGTCTTCTTACTTGTCAGAAACTCACCCAACTTGACTGAATTTGCAAATCTTTGTAAGTGAGCAGTGTTTTTCCTTTTGAAAATTTTAAGAGGAAACATAAAAAAGAGAGAAGTCCTGAGAGAAGTTGGAGAACTGACCTAAAACCTGGTGTTAAAAAGATGTAGAGCTCATGGTCTCTTGATCAGTCCGCATATTGCTCACCGACCAACTCCTTCCTGAAAGCAGCCTAATTAACAAGGTTCAGTGTTTGCATATTTCCTCCTGTCAGGTGAAAATCCTGCAGTTTAATATCATCACAGTGAAAATGAAACATCACGTCATCATATCGCTCTAGTCAAACAGCAACGTCTGTAGAACAATACTTTTTTTTCTTGGTTGGACTTTATTAACCTGTTTACCACATTTTCTACACACTACAGAAGTCAGTTTGTTCATCAGTCTGAAGCTTTAAGCAGTTTTACCCAATGGCCATCAAGCACTGCCCACTTCAAAACTGTAAATGACATTCACTGGTCTACAAGGTTTAGAAATCTGGAAAAACAGACCATGTGGTAGCATGCACGAGAGGCAGCCAGAATGACAAAGACAGCCATAGGACAGAATTGAATGACAGAACTGGATGATTTGGCTCCTTCTTCCTCCCTGTCCCTGGCCATCACTTCGGCACGCTTTGTTTTCTCTCTAGTCCTGTGCACCTTTTCAAACAGCATAATCTTACAGAAACGCTCTGAGCCAGTAACAGAGATAGAAAGACTTGTGTAAACATTAAACACTTCGACAGAAACAGACAGGAAGAAGGTTGGAGGCAAAGCTGAAGGACATTATATCTTCACTCTTCCTTTTTTTCGCTTCACCTTTGTTATCTAGTTCAGATCAGGAGTCTGAGCTCAGAACGACAGACCACCTACTGGAGCAGACTGGGGTCTGGTAACTGGAAGCCTTTGAGTGGTAGAAGTACTGTGTGTGAACAAGCTGGGTGAGCTCGGCCAACAGCCAATGAAGATAACAGGGCAGACATCGCTGCGTGTGTGCATGGCATGAATTCATCTGCTACCATTCTTTTCTTTTTTAACTAGAGAAAGTAAAACTTGATTGGTGCCTATTACAGTCAGAGGTAATGATGGGGTTGAGTGACAGCACATATCACAGACAAAGCAAAAAGACGCCCTCCCGGCAGTGGTGTAGCAGGGTGCATGCATGTGGTGTGAGGATGGAATCGCTGGGGTTGTTTGGGTGCTTATTTACTGACACAAATGGTAGTCAGGCATGCAAACAATGAGGAACAGGGAGCAGAACCAGAGAGATTCTTCTTACAGGTGAACATTCCTCCTTTATGATAAGCTAGAAATAAATAAATGAAAAGACAAATGTGGAAAGTAACTATCAATGAACACAGAAATATTTAATAGTGCATATAATTAATTCCATATTTCTTTGTATGTATCTATTCATCTGCCTGTGTTTTGTCCTCCGTAATGAACTAAAAGTGTCTCTAAAGAGCAAAAAAAAAACAAAAGTAAACAAGAGAAAATTTGATGCAAGTCAGTCTCCAGTCACAGATGACGATCAGCTCCAAACTGGCAACTCAGCAGTTTAATGACCACCGTCTACCTGAGCACAACTTGTCACCCTTGGTGCAGCTTAGAGTTTGTGGCCTCTAATCTACAGAATCTTTTATTTAGAGAAAAGATCCATCTTATTGGAGTAAAGACAGAAATGTGGTGCAATGCTTTTTATTTCTAACAGGTCTGTGAAATATGTAATCTCTGAGTGTTATTAGCATGAATGAGTCATTTTAGCTTCTCAGAAAATGCCATGAAATGTGTGACTTCATATGTCACAGTAAATAAAGGTTTGGTTTTACTGATGTGAAAACATTCCCAGTTCAGGTCCCACAAATCTCCATACGTGGACATGTCTTCCTCCTGCAAACAATGTAAAATTGTGTATTCTTCAATAATGAAGAGCTGCAAATTGTAAATGAGTTGAACCATCTGGGAGTTACTTAAAGCTCTAGTAGGTAATGTTGCTCAGAGACATCATGTTCCTCTGGGTGAAGCGGTTCCTCATCCTGATAGTAGTCTATACATTCTGTAATCATGAACAATAAGAAATATAGTTAGACCCCTCAGTTTACTGTAAATCTGTAAAAACTCTGACCAATCCAAATGTTCAGACACAAATGGAGTTGTTCATTTCTTCTATTTCAAAAGCTTCTTCTCCCGGCTCCCCTCCTCCCCCTCCAGCAGCACATACCTGATAGCCAGACCCTGCATATAAACAGTGTGTTAGGATGAAAATACAAAGTAGTGAAGAAGAAACTCGGAAGGCAAACATGGCTGAGAAGATGCAGGAAGGATTTCCCGACCCGGCTCGGTTTATTTGGCTCCTCCTGCTAAACAGCCGAGAAAGAGAAAATCATTGGTGGAAAAAGCTGCGAATAAAAAAGCCTCGGATCACGCAAGGAGCAGAACGAGAGGGGGAGGAGCCAAGGCAGGGGGAGGAGCCAAAACAGGGGGCCACTTTCACATCTAGCTTGCTCCCCAACATTACCTATCCCAGCTTTAACATTTAATTTCATTCACAAAAATAGAAGAAATTACGTGAATGTTCTCTCACTTCATTGACCTGCAGCCTGGCCAAACACAAAAGTCTGTGTTGGTTTAACTTTGCCATCAAACTAAGTAAGTCGCCCGACAAACAAAAGCTGCAATCATGCAGCAGTTTCCCCAGTCGTTTTCATGCTGAAGTGATTGACACAACAATGGCCTCATTTTCCACTGACCAGCCATAATTTCCAGGTTCTCACCATTCCTGCTCTCCAGGAGACAGGAAGAGAGCTGCACATGTTATAACACACCGTCAGGTTTCTCTCAATCTCTTTATAATGATGCCGTGGAGGAATTCATTTGTTTATGTCCAGGGAAACAATGTCAGTCAGACTAGGACTTTGACAAATGAGCTGCAGGAGCTGCTCGTAGCAGCATTTCAACCCCCACCCTGAGTTGTGACGAACCCTCAGATTCAGACTTGTTTTTAGCATGAACACATATTATCTCTACAAATATTTAGTGATGAGATATTCATGTTATAATTGAAAGACAATATTATTGTGCCAGCTCAATGTAGAGTTTTAAAGATCTCCTGTAGATGCGTCAGAAGAGATCCTGGCGTGTCTGATAGCAGGACCTTTCTTATAGATCTTTGTGGCTTTTGGATGTGAAAACGGCCCCTTCAGCAGTGAGCTTCCATCCCGCAGACTTCATCAGATTCCATGTGAAGAGTTTGCAGGTTAAGTGACCTCCTCACATTCACTGTTTGTGTTCCTCAGCAGTTTTTCTAAGGAGCTCACCTACTGAGGGGGGGTGTCATATGCAGACATTCTGATCATTCCTCTGTAACACAGGGTCTACTCCACCAAAAACCTGAGCCAGGTCTTTTGGGGCCACTAGGACCAGAAGCAATGCTGATGGAGTCAGATGATGACTGAACATATCTTTTCACCAAGGGGTCCTTATTGGTACAGGACAAAACTTCACTTTGTAGCATTTCCACAGGCAAAAACCCGGAAGGGTGTCAGAGTATCCAAACCATTGATTCAGCACTAAAACCTAACAAGGACCAGCTCCATGTTTAAGTTTGGGGGAATTTAAAGCCACATACCAAGGAGATAGAAGAGACACAGGTGGATGTCTGTCAGTCTCCTCCTCTTTAGGCAGAAGTCAGACAACATGTAACACTGCTATGATGCATGAAACCGAACCAGACACCTCGGGACTCTGTCTGGAAATGGGTCTTCAGAGACCAGAAGTAGCCTGTCAGTGGTTTGGACTTCATTTCCTCTAAGAGATAATGCTGAAGTAGCTTTTAGTATTCTTACTTGTTTGAAAAATAATAATTTCCATTTGTCAGGGCAGTTTTCCAAATGAAAAGATCTACAATTTTTTTCAGAAAAATAGTAGATCTGAAGTTGGAAATTATGGACTAGTATTGAGTGTCTCATAGGTAGAGGAGTCGTCAAACAGAATCTGCTCTCTGAGTTCTGGTCTGGATTTAGAGCAGCATACTCCCCTGACACCCGTCTCGTTCGTCTCTTTTATGTATGTCAGAATTTCGATGAAGAATTTTGTTGGTCTGCTTCTCCTTATTTGCAAAAAGCATTAGATTCTGTTAGTCATGATGTATTACCCTCAAAGTTACCGAGGCCTGGGTTCTAGTGAGCTGGTTCTGTTCATTACTCACAGACAAAACTCATGTCTGTGATGTTGAGGAGATAATTTCTGATCCTCTGATTATAAAATGTGGGGTACCCCAAGGTTCAGTCCTGGGGCCGCTGTTATTCCTACTTCATATTACTGGCATGTCTGTTGCCACACAATGTAAGTTACTTTTATATGCTGATGATGCTGTTTTACTTGTCCCAGGGTCGAAGACACTGAGATTAATTTTAGAGAAGAGCTTGAGTCCACCAGCCAATGGCTGGTTGATAATAAGACTAAGACCATTTTATTTGGAACAAAAAGAAAACTGGCAAAACTAAAACTTTAATGGTAATGTGTAGTTGAACTGGAATAGTGGGGTTAACATTGGATCTGTTACTTACTGGAGAGTTTTTTGCTTCTTAAGTATTAGCTCAATGTTCCTACTAGCAAATTAAAGGTTTTATTTTGCAGAACAAATCATCTCCATATAAAGAAATGATCGGCATTGTCTTCAGCTCAATGCCTCTTGGATTATGTCTTTCTACCTGGTATTAGTAAGAAGTTGAAAACTACAAGTAAAGTTAAAAAAAATTCCTTCAGTATTATTTATGTACTCTTCCCAGCACTCTTACTGGCAGACCTCAGCTGAGCTGGTCTTCTTCCAGTCCATGTCAGTCAACTCAAGTTAAATCATAAGCATAATACTATCAACGCTCATCCCGAGAGTACTTAAGCTCTATATAACTAGGGGTCACACACAGCACATAATACCAAGGGTAATATTTTTTCCTGTGTAGTGCTACGAGTTCATAATGCAGCCATGAGCCCATGTTTTACACTGGTATTATGGGATGGATTCTTTGGCAACCTCCACAAAATGTGTAACGTCTCAAAAGACTTTAAAAGCCAAGTTAAGAAACTTCTATGGAACAAGGTGAAGATGTTTATTGAACTGTGATGAAAGTTTATTTGCAGTTTTGTACTGATGTTATGTGTTTACTATATGTAGGTCTTTGGAGTGTAAGGTTCTCGTTGTTTGTCTCTGTTTGTGTTTTAACACCAAGGACCAAGCTGGAAACCAGTTTCATACTCTAGCAGGTCATGCTTTGGACTCAATAAATCAACAGAGACTGATGTTAACAAAAAGACCAAAATGAACACAGATCTAGGCAGTTCATTTGTCTCGTTGAGGTTTCTGTCAGACCGTCACTCGGCTTCCTGTGTCAATGTCCAGTCTCATTTGCAGATATTGTATTTTTGTAACAAAACAAAAGTCCTGCAAAATAACTGATTCCACATGATCTGCAAGAAAACCAACATTCTACAAAAAGTTCTGTAAACCTGTTTATTTTCTTCCGTGATATTTTAGTTATGAGAGCTTGACTGTACATGTGCTGAGCTGTACCTCTTTAGGTGGGATGACTTCCACTTTCCTGCCATCAGCTTCGCAGATCTCTTCATATCCTCTCTTCTGGTCTTTTTCTCTCCACACATCACGTCAACATGGCACTTGTCTTTATCTTCAGCCAGTCTCTACATCTTCTTCCCATTCTCTTCTCCCTGATGGCTTGACATTTCTGTCTGACAGATACAATAACCTCTCTCCTCCTCCTCTTCTCCCAACTACAACTGATATTATTCTGTTTTCTGCCCGCTGTCATAACTGCTTAGTGTTACTGCTGCACATGATCTTTGGTGACTGTGGCTTATCTTGTCTTTTTTCCTTTTCTGTAATTTAATTCAATACTGCTTCGTCCACACGCACACACACACACACACACACACACACACACACACACACATGCTGAGGCAGGCACAACTGCAAACAGTTTTTTTTACCCTCTGTCCGGGCAGAACATCCGTTTTCACGAGGCCACAGCTGCATTGTTCTTCGGCCTGAAGAATAACTTGGCCCATCCTGTGCCCCACCCTTGAATAACCCTGTTTTCTCTCTCAGGTGAAATATTTTCACACCAGCTCTGAGCTGGGATAGATAGACATTTGCAGGGCAGGAGGTGAGGAGCGTTTCCGGCTCTCTGGCTAGAGCTATGCCCGACTGCGGATAACACACCACCCCAAGGAAAACAGTCAGTCGTTTCAGTGGTTGTTCTGATAATGTGGATGTGTGAATATGTGTGAAACGAAAACATTAAAGGTCTTTGCTGTGCATGCGTACAGGCATACTAAGTATTTGACCCAGGCACAGTAAAGAGTAGATGGCTGGGAACTGTAAAACTGTGCGTTTGGCTGTATCAGCTCACTCATATTAAACAAAACAGCTTCTCTTCTTCTGGACGCTTCATGATGAAGTTGATGTAAATTTCAGTCAGAAACCTAGCTACCACAGACAAATGTTGAGAAATACTTGAAATATAACAGTTTTAACAATGTTTCCAAACATATGGAGTATCCTCATGAAGCAACGCTCAGAGAGACAAAGCTGGTGGCAGGAAGGGACAGAAATCTACTTTTATTTCAATGTCAGGCCATCAGTGTGTCTTGTGAAGTTATTGTTATGAGGAACTTTGTAATGACCCGCAGGACTTGTGTGTAGTATGTTAACTTCTTCTTGGCCAGGTCTAGTTTTCTACCTTATGTCTGAAATGATTACGTATTGTTTTACAACTGCAAGGACTGCATGTGTAATCCTGATCTCTACAGAAAGATAAGACGAGTTTGTCACAGAAGAGTCTGAATCAGGATATGTTGTAACGTGGCGGAGTAAATCCCCTGGAACACAGTGCTACTGTAGAAGACAAAAAGTGAAGCTGCGGACTTTTCCAGGTGTTTAATAGAGGTGTTACCAGGCAAATATCTCAGAAAGTCATCGGCTGATGACGATGATGATGATGATGATGATGATGATGATGATGATGATGATGATGATGATGATGACGATGACGATGATGGACACTTCTATCAATGTTCGGAGACAGGAAGATCCAGGAATAGACCCCACATTCACCTTAGAAACACCATTACTGTTTAGAAAGATGTGAAGCCCAAGATAACCTTCTTCATCTCCATGGAAACCAGCAGGACCTTCATCTCCATGGAAACTAGCTGGACCTTCTTGATTCATTTCAAACAGAGTTAGAGTCAAATGAGACACATTAGCCGTTTTTAAAGCTGGAGTAAAACTTTTCATCAGAAAACAGTAAAAGAAAGAGCTGATGTTTGTTGCTAGCAACAACAGTTTCTGTCCCACAGTGAAGAGACAGACGTCTCTGTAACCAGCAAAGTCTCTGCTTTCATATGACAACTTGCTTGTGTTGAGAAATGATCAGTGAGGTCCTCATCACCACGTTTGGTTTGGATGCCACAGCTTGGTGGAGTTTACTAGCTAAGTTTCTACTAGCCAGTTTGCTACGCTACATGTTAGCATCGCTGCTTCCTGGTGCTGCTGGACCACACATATCTCATGCTGTATCATGTAAAGGGATGTCTGGTCAATAAGAGGTTCAAGGACTCGCAAACTGATCTTGTTGTTACATCTGCATGTCTGTTTCCAGATTAGTATCATGCTTCTTGCCTATAAAGTACATAGTTTGCTAATTTAGCTTCCTTGTAGTCCAGACAGAGTTTACAAATAAGGTTTGTCTCATGACTTCATAGACATAACAAATGAAGACGTCATCCATTTTGACCTACAGATGAATAATAATTATGTCTACACATGTGGGGGGGGGTGTTGACTGCATGTCTAACTCACTGTTTCTGCTAACAACAATCTTTTTGCTGTAATTGTGCCACTGAAAGCAGCATTCAGCACGGTATAAAATGGACAAATGGGAATTTCCCATTTTCTAGTTACCAGGGCTTACAGGGACACAGCTCTGACTTCTGTGCCTCTGCTGCAAATTCTAAAAAAGTTCAGCCAATCCCTCTTTCCCCAGATTCCCCAGGAGGAATGAGACCTGAGTGGGGGCGAAGACTCCCTGCTTCTTGTCACTCCCTGGTCCGTCTCAATAAATCACAATGCAGACACTCTGAAAGGTGACAAAAGGATACTGCTGCTTGCAGCGGCGCAGAGTAAAGGTGGAGAGTGGAGGATTTTCACACAACTCAGCTGGTATGGAGGTGGATGAGGGCTTGACATCCTAATAACCCACACAGTAACACAAATGAATCATTCATTCTACATCTTTAAACATGTCGTCATTAAATCAGATGCATCACACCGAACAATCACATTATTTCATTAGTCACTGTTTAGAACAGAAACAATAGGAGCAAGCAGTGAGAAGAACATATAAATCAGATTAATTGTGCAATGTAAAAACAAAGATAGGAGTGCTACAGCTTTGTTGTTTGATTACCAAACCCACTGTGTAGACTGGAGGAGATAAACTGTGCTTACTTTTATATTTAGCTGTGACACAAACTTCCTCCAGTGACCACTTCCTGCAAAATTCATGACCAGCACTGTCAGTCAGCAGAACACCAGAAAGCGAAGCAGATTTTTCACCATACACACATAAACTGTTCAAGCCAGATTGTTGTGATCCAGCTAAAACAAATTCACATTAGTTCACCTAATGTTGTTATAACCAAGTCAATTAACATAACTTAGCCAAGGCAACCAACAAACCGGATCAAATTTGTAATTTGAGGAGACAGTGGGAGGAAAAACCTCCATCAGGACCATAAGCAGGGAGGAAGGCCATGTGTCGTCACCAGGGGTTAAGAACCAAAACACTCAGCCAGAAACACCAACTGAGAAAGTTATAAACACGTTACTGATTGAAGTCATGTATGCAGGGAACGGTGGAAAAGAGGCTAAAATATCATCTCTGCTCCTGTGACACAACATTATGTAGCAAGAATCTGTGGGAATTCCTGAATATATGTAAATAAAATTAAGTTGGATAAGAAATGATAGAAGCAACAGAAAGGGTTTTTCTTTAAAAGGAGTGGTGAATCTTTGATTTTCAAGTGCCCCCTATTTAGACCTAAAGAAACCAAAGAGAGACCACCACTGTGAGACAATCAACACCTTGTATTTGCAAAGTGGAGAGCGAAACAGTCTGCAGTCTGACTCTAATTCTAGTTCTTCGACTAATTCTAATTCTTCTTCTCTAAGTAAGAACACAGATGTTTTAAGTTACTTCGTCATGTGTTTCTGCACTGTGAATACTCCTCTCTGAGGTGAGTTACAGTAGAGGGAGGTGCAGCTCATGACTTTGGTTTGGTCAACAAGCAGACCTCAACACCAAACCTGCCGTGAGACCATTTCGCTTTTTGCTCCTTTAACTACAACCCGAGATTACCTAAAATGTTGTATAATAAAACAATAAAATAAAATCACATTAAATAAATTAAATATTCCAAAAATAAAACCATGATAAAACCTATAATGAAAGTGAAACTAAACTTTGAAGTCAGCTGTGTACAAAGAGGCTGGTCAACAATTTCTGTCCCCGCCTGGATTTCAGGCTGGATGATGGAACGTCCAGAAGGAGACGTCAGCTCTGCCTGGAGCATGCCGCTGCAGCAGCTCTGATAAATAAAATAGTCCAACCAATTTACCCATTTGCCATTATAAAGCAGTATGAATTTGACTGGTTTTTATTGGGTATAATCCACTGCAAGCGATTCATCTTAAACGATATTAGAATATACAAAAATGTCCATGACATTTATGTTCCATAAAATCTGTCTGGATGTCCTCACAGTCGTTTGTGACTTTTGTTGGATAAAAGCATCTGCTGAAATGACTTTAATTTAAAAACAGAAACCCATAAATAGTTAATATGTCAAATGTCAGTTTTCTTCTCATTCACTCGTTTGTTCATGTAACCTTTAAAAAAGACAGACGTTTCTGAAGCATACGTCGTCTGAAGTTGGAAGTGAATAAAAAGCTAAAGGAGTAAGTGTTAAAGGCTGTTAGCTCATCCTGCTTTCTCAGAACCGCTGTTGGACTTGATAGGGGATAGCTGGTTTTGTCAGAGATGTGGGAGGTTCAGCGCCTCATCGTGAATAATGAGCAAAATCAAGCAATTATAAAGGAACTGCTACAGCTCATTTTTAAGTGTCTAATAATGTCATTCATCCCTTCACAGCAGCCAAACTAATAACAACACACTTAATGTCATTGTGTTCAGCTTGTTAACACTTCCTGCCTTCTTGGCTTGTTTGTTTAACAGGCATGTAAGCAGCCACCTAAAACATGTTAACTAGTAATCAGTCAGTGGCTTGTTTCTGATGCGGTGCTGCAGATTACACATGCAGAGCAGCTCCTGGATCCTGACTGAACCTGAGAGGAAGACACAGAAACGAAGAGGCCCGGAGCAGTGCGTCAGTCTGTTTAGTCTTCAGCTTCTCCAAAGATAAGAACAGAACGCGTCATCAGACGTATTTCCTGTCTGTAAACGCATTCTCATCATGATTCACCAAAATTCACATCTTCCACTTTAAGTCAGCTGACATCATCTGAAATGAAAAACTGCTTGACTTGTAGAGCGTGCTGTCTGGTTTTACTTCCAGTCCTAGTGAATAAACATCATACAGAATTTTAATATTAACGATGACTCTCCATGTTTTCTCTCTCTGATGGACCGGTGACCCGTCCGAGGTCTACTCCACCCTCCTGTTGGATGGCAGCTGTGACAGATCCAGCTCCTGAAACTCTGAAGAGGACAAGAAGAAGTTAGATTGATGGAGTCAGGCGAGTGAAGAAACCTTTTTTCCAGATGTCAGGAGGCAGGAAAGCCTGCGTGAGAGATGTGTCGGGTCATCCCATGCTGACAGCTTTGTGGGGAGACACTGTTATGCTCTTTTAACTGTTCTCTATTTCCACTGCAGGTATTGCAACCCGATACTGGACGATTTGCACACCAGTCAGTGATGCAGCTGCTCAGGGGATCCTGTTTTGATAGTCCTATAAAAACTGGAATGGAAAGCGGCTGAAAGAGAAGCATTTCTCACAGTTTGTAAGGATGTAGCAATGTCACGGCGCTTTCTTAGCTATGGAGCCAGCGTTAAAGGATTATGAGGGGTTTCCCCATGAAGAAGCTGTTAATGTTGAGAAGGGAGTGCCAGTCCATGTTCTCGTCATGGTAACAACCATCCTACATCCAGAAGAGGGTTGCTGGTTCTTCACCGGCTGCTGCTGACTCAGTGGGCCTTATTCACCTACGGTTCTTACGAACATATTCGTTCCTATAACCTGTGCTTCGTAGCGTTATAGACTCTGAGACTTGCATTAAAACCATGTAATTCATGGCTCCTTGCTGTTTTATACTTATATATAATAATGATTATTAATATATTTATAATTTTTGCAAGCAGCAATTAAACAATATTAAATATCACAGAGTTGAATATTGTCATCTTGTTCAGTTAATGAAAATCCTTTATCATAAGCAATCCTGTAGGTAAGACTCGTGTATGCGCTATGCAGAGTTTTACCAGGTCACACATGACTGATGCATAATGAGAAGGACTGTATGAAATATGTTTCACATCTGTGGAGAATAGGTGTGATAATATGATTTAAATCTTTGGAGAGGTACTTTCTATGAATAGTCCCTCTACATAGATACTTATTAGGCTACAGTTTGGCTGATTAATTAACCAAATACATTATCATTACCTTGAGTTAAGGTTAATGAATACTGTTTTCAGTCAAATCACAATGGAACAATGGAGGATATTTGTTTTACTATACCTGTTATACACACGCAAGGCTAAATACATGACATTTAACTTGCATGATGGATGGATGGATGGATGGATGGATGGAGGGATTGATGGATGGATGGATGGCTGGGTGGACAGACAGATCGACAAATGGATGGATGGATGGATGGATGGACAAATCGACGGATGTATGGATGGATAGATCGACAAGTGGCTGGATGGATGGATGGATGGGTGGATGAATGGACGGACAGATCAACGGATGGATGGATGGATGGATGGACAGATTGACAAATGGCTGGATGGATGGATGGGTGGATGGATGGGTGGACAGATGGATGGATGGATGGATGGATGGAGGGATGGATGGATGGATGGATGGATGGATGGAGGGATGGATGGATGGATGGATGAATGGACGGACAGATCAACGGATGGATGGATGGATGGATGGACAGATTCACAAATGGCTGGATGGATGGATGGGTGGATGGATGGGTGGACAGATGGATGGATGGATGGAGGGATGGATGGATGGATGGATGGATGGAGGGATGGATGGATGGATGGATGGATGGATGGATGGATGGATGGACAAATCGACGGATGTATGGATGGATAGATCGACAAGTGGCTGGCTGGATGGATGGATGGATGGGTGGATGAATGGACGGACAGATCAACGGATGGATGGATGGATGGATGGACAGATTGACAAATGGCTGGATGGATGGATGGGTGGATGGATGGGTGGACAGATGGATGGATGGATGGATGGATGGATGGATGGATGGAGGGATGGATGGATGGATGGGTGGATGGATGGAGGGATGGATGGATGGATGGATGGATGGAGGGATGGATGGATGGATGGGTGGATGGATGGGTGGACAGATGGATGGATGGATGGAGGGATGTATGGATGGAGGGATGGATGGATGGATGGGTGGATGGATGGGTGGACGGATGGATGGATGGATGAATGGATGTATGGATGTATGGATGGAAACATGCATTTACAGAATACAAAATAATTGAAAACAAAACGTTTGTCTTTATCAGTTTGTTGAGAAATATTTGGAGATGAAGTGCGGAAGCATCACCATCTGTAAACACATGGCTTTTCTCCTTCACGCACCTGAACACAGACTTTCTGTTGGTGAAGTGTTTCTACATCACCTCCTGCAGACATTCGCAACTCATCTGACCGCACATTTGGTCCAAATGTGAAAGGCACACTGGGAGTCATCTTCCATCCTATCACCTACTTAACTGATCAATAAATACATTTTTTTAAAGAAAGAGTACAAATTATCATTGTAACCAAGCTTTAGAATGATCCCTTTACAAAGGTTAACAGAGACCTTTAGATAAATATTTCTGCAGTAGAGTAATTGAATGCATAAGTTTATTATTAATTGAGCTCCAAAGTCTTAGGAGATCTGGTCAAGCCCCACCTTCACTTCCTGTTTGCTACTTCCTGATATTGAAAACATATATGACTGGATCTTACTTGTCTGATTCAGAACTGATCACCATCCACAGGTGTAGCATGTTCAGCAGATGAGTGCCACAGATCAGACATGGTTCACAGAGAGACTCACTCATTGCCACAACGGTCAGGTTTTTTTTCTTCCCAGTGACTTTTGTGGATTGAGAGTTTCACTTGACCCAGAACCTAGGTGCTCCTGACTGGATCTGCACCAGTTATCACCGTCGTAAATCCCAAAGAAATCCTTGCATAAGCTCGGTGGAGAGCCAATCAAACCACGAGCACAAGCGTGCATACACGATCCCACTTCCCCTTCCTCAGATTGTGTCGTAGGACTGACCTGCACTGATACTGACTTGCGCTGATACTGACATCGATGAGACATTGACTTGAACAAGAAGGGCCCCAACAAGCAACAAGTCTTAATTGGAAACTCATTTTAGTTCCTTTAACAATTTTTTCCAAAGGACATTTCCCGGCTTTATTATTTTATCTGTTCATATTGTGTTCTATTGTCATCTATGTTGGTTTGTTTAAACAAGTGGCTACAACAAAACCAACCATTGTTGTCAGTCATTATTGTGGTCAAACCACTGGCTCTTAAGGATTTGGTATCTTCTGTAACTGGTCCACTTATTATCATAGATCATTCGCCGGTTACTCTATTATTACACAGTGATAAGGGTTACAGTAACAAAATGGATTTTAAATTGTCCCTTAAAGTCAAACCTCAACCTGTCCAGGAGATGTTCATCCTTACTGAGTCTGCTTTTTATGCTGGTCTCGTTTCCTTTCCACAAACATGCCTACAGTTCATATTGCTGCGTGTAACCACGTTGAAGGCCCTATGATTTAAATATGAGTTATTAGAACAGTGTTCACACAACCTGTGTTGTAATAACACTGAGTAAATATTCCCCGACCAAACTGTGTCCTGATGGATGATCCTACTTCAGCAGCAGATGAGGTAGCAGTGATGGAGGAGGGAACAGAGGTAAAAATCTCTGAGTGTTAGAAAACAATGTGAGCATTCCACATTTCATCTGTGTCTGATGTGTGTGAGGAGAAAAGTTGGGGAAATTTTTCTCACTTTTCTGACTTTACCAGAAAAAACATGGTAAAATGATCATTTTAGCCTCATCTCCATCTGCTTGAAGGTTAAATTATTCAGAGCAAACAGTGGGAGGGAACGGGGCGCTCTGTTTCCCTTTTCCTCCAAGACTAAACATGAGGAAACCACAGTGTGGGACTGAGACTAACCAAAGCCTGATGTCTGACTTGCCTCCCACCAGACGTTCACACAAACACAAAGCAGCCCGTACACAAAACACAGATTTTAGAATTCTACACATTTTACCATTCTGACTCACCTACAGCCTGAAGTTTTACCAAAGTTTGGTTTTAAGATTAAAACTCCTGTAGGATTTTTTTGTATTAACATGAGCAGAGGAAGGCCAGAGGAAGCAGGTGGGCTGTGGGGGGAACCGTGTGTCACCAGATGAGACTGCAGAGGTGTAGAAAGGCCACATCACTGACAGTTAAAAAACTTTATGAAGAGCAAACACAGCAGTTTGCAAAAGTGCACTTGGTCTCTGACAGAGGAGGGTGGGGGGTTAGGACTGTAAGCATAGTAAACAGAGTCATCTCATTGACCTTTTCAGTCATTATCTTTTCATTGTGTTTACATTCAAACAAATCCACATTAGTCTACTTCATAATGACAGTTCATGTAAACATGTCAGTAAAAAGAGTGACCAAGCTAAAAAACCCAACAGACTGGATCAAATCCTCCATCCTGAGCTACATCAGGAAACCTCTGTCAGAACCAGGAAGGACAATCTCCATGAACCAAGGACGGCCATCGGTCTGAACTGGTTTGGGGTGGAGAGAACAGGAAAGAGGGGTCAGTAAGCACCATAACTTTAAACCAAGGCTACCTAAGAAAGAAGAAGAGCACAATCTCATAAAGAGAGAGTGTGTGCCTCCTAAACACTAACTGGGAGCTGGTTCCACAGAAATGGGGCTGAAAATGGATGGTTCTGCCTCCCATTCTACTTCTAGTACCACTCGGAACCACAAGTATACTTGCACTGTGAGAGCAAAATGCTCTGTAGAGAAAAATCTGAGTTCTGTCTGATCCAATGGTCACTAAGAGCTTCATATGGGAGGAGAAGATTGCAAACACACACCTGGAAATATTCCACACACATCTCAACTGGAAGCCTACTGTAGACTAATATCTGTCAGAGACTTAGCAGGTTTAACTTGAAGGAAAAGTCTGGATTTCTTTGCCAATTCTGGTTGCAAATATTCCACCATGTTCCTTTGTTCCATCTATTATCAATCAAAATCAATATTTTGTTGTGGTTGGGCCATTATACAGATTTTTTCCAGCTCATCACATTAGCACTTTGTCGTGAGATTACATCTCTCAAACATATTTACAATAAACATTGTTATTTAACTGAACTAAATTAAAGTTCATTGGGCGTTTCTCACCATCGCCATCTTGGGAGCGTTCTGCGTCTCGTCTCGCCCAGAAAATATAAAAATGGGCAACGAGATGGATGATTAACATCAATCAAACGCCAACCTGCCTGTAGCTAAGAGCTAACTGAGCTAACCTGGTGCAAATAGGAGGTAACCAGCTCACGGAAGTAGGCAGGTTAAAGCTGTTAACTGGCTAAAAACCATGGTTGTGCTACCTCTGCTTTTTTGCAACGGGATATCGGGTTCCTGTCAATCAAAAGGACACGCCTTAATTATGCTGAATTTCAAGATCAAATAATATTTAAAGGGATGAGTTAGAAAAAAAATCCCACCCCCACAATTGTCATGAAGGTAAACCTGACCTATTAAACCTAAAATGTTTTTTGTACCAGGATGTAAACATGTTTATTTCTACTGAAAACATGTTTATTTCTGATGTGAAGCTGGTCTTTTTAACATGGAAATCTATAGGGATTTGCTCTAATGATTCATGATTATTATTATTATGATCATTACTATTATTATTATTATTATTATTATTATTATTATTAATGAAAAGAATGATAATAAATGGAAAAATTGTGATTTTTTTTTTATGTTTATACCATTTTTAAAACGCTACATTATAATTTCCCATCAATCATAAATAATTGACGTTTTAATTAAATTTTTTTAATATACATCTTTTTTTTTCCTTTTTCATATTGGCTAAATAATCCCGTTGTTCCACTTTGAGAAGATTAAAGAATGGTTTAATTTGCATCAGGACAGTGGGAGCCCATCTGTGGATAAAATCATTGTTTTGGTATAATTAATGTAGAAGAAGTCAAGAATTTTCAATAAAGGAGTGTAACACAGGTTAAGAGGGATCGGACACAAGCTGCTATTGTTTCCTGCTTTCAGGAACAGTTTCATGCTTGAATGGTGGGACTGGGATGTTGGCTCACACAATTTTACAGATAACATTCAGTGACAGTGGAGTGGAAAGAGAGGAGCTGTCAGGTAGTAAAGGTTGACCGACCAGACAACTGGCAAGCCAAGCAGCCAGCCAGCCACACAGTCAGATAGCATTGCTGCTGTTTCTGATGCCACGAATGGCTGAAGAAATGAAAGGCAAAACAAAGAAAAGAAGCTGGTGTGCATTTTTATTTTTGGTGGGGTTCACAAAGCAGCAGCTGCAGCACTTTTTCAGTCATGTTGAATGGGGGGTTAATAAATGGGCCTCACGGTGATATAGCAAGCCCTTTCATGCAAGAACTCATGGACCATATTAAATGTATGCTGGCTTTGTTTCTGCTTGTTATGCAAGTGTTAAAGGTCAGCTTCAATAAAGTTTCTTTTTTGGTCAAACTTCTTATTATTTTGGTACTAATGATGTTTATTTCCTGAAAATTCTACAAATGCAGTTTCATAGACCAGCTCCATATTGCCCTGGTCAAGGGGATGATAAAGTTACAATATAAAGGTCATACGCATCTGAAACGACTTACATTTTTTATTTCTGCATTAAACACCTGGACTGGACCACTTTGACTGGAGGAAATAAATACATTTGATTTGCATGCAGTATGGGGAGCTTGATGTGTTATTAGGGGATCAGTTCTGGGTCGCTGTCTGCTGGTTCTGGTAGACTGGATCATTTGGTGGCTAGGTCCACTGGTGCTGTGGGGATGCTGATACTGGGTCTGGGTCTGGGTCTGCCTCTTCATAGTTACAGGACGTACTTCTCCACATTGTCATGCTGTAGCTACCGGGGCTGCCAACTCCAAAAACCTTAGACTGAGATTTGGTGGAGCCAACCCAAAAATTTGCCACATGCATAGACACAAACACACAGAACTTCAAAGAAAAACAGAAAGAAAGTACCAACAGGAGCTTCAAAATAAAACAGGAAACAACTCAAATAAACAAGGAATTTCACAAAAATAATGATTTCTCAACTCAATGTGCTTTGTTGTTGTGGCTTGTGATCTTCTATGAGGCCTTGATGATTTTGTTGGAGGGCTCGAGGCCTCCATTGCGAGTTCTGTACACGACCAAGCTGTGTTTGGTCATAGGCTTGTAAGTTTCACCACTGAAAAGACGCATCAGCATTGGGGTCAGGCAGCACCAGGACCAGCTTTGCAATTATTACAAACCTCCAAAACAGTCTGGCTTCAGTCACCTGTGAGGAATGAACCAAGAACAGAGTGGAAACAAGCTCTCAAGTATTACTGTTTTCAGTTTTGCTTCTTCTCCTTTGGGAGGGGAGTAGAAGTTGATGCATCTTGCAAATTTACAGCAGCATATAGATGCATGATGATATCTTTGTAAAATTCTTCAGCTTTCCATCTGCTAAAACCAAAAGGAGTGGGGTTTTTTATGCTCTTTAGCCTCGTTTAACTGATAAACTTAAATCTATCCATCACAAACTTTCTTTAAAATGACTATTTTTATTATTTTGTAAATTTTTAGGTCCCCTTGATACAATCATTCATACCTAGACCGTTGAGAAAGTCATTTTGACTGCATAGTCAAAATGTGTAACGCTGGGTTGCTAGGCAACCGGGCTCTGGCAACTAAAAATGACACATAGAACATGGCTGATTTGATTCTCCCGTAATATTGACCAGCAATGGTCTAGCCTGGTGAGATTTCATTAAATCAACATAAACTTTTAACAATTTCATAAAACGATTAGAACTTATTTCTGTATATAGTTCAGGCCAGGACAGACAACCATGATCTAGGCTAGTCTATCAACTAGCGAAAGGCTATATCAAATACTAGTAAAAAAAAAATAAAAAGGAGTGGAAGGATGAATGCAGAAGAAGCTCTGCCACGCATAAAATAATAAATAAAAAAACTTCTGACAAGCTCCTAAAGAATTCAGTATTTTGGACATCACTTCACTGAAAGCTGTGGAAATTAATTCTGCTTTAAACTGCTGAAAAACGACCATGTAAACACTTAATTCCTAATGCAAATTCCTACTCAGAATTAAACTTAATTCCGATGTAAGTGTCTGGTTTATTCGCATTTTAATTTCAAACTATTTAATTCCTCTGTCATGTAAACCTTCATTCCGCTCTAAGTTAATTCCGGTCGTTCTGAGCATGCTCGTTACCTTGTCCTGTCCCGATGACGCGCGTTGTTTTGCCTCCCGTGTTCGGTGGTCTATCTTTCTTCTCCTCAGTTGCTGCAGAAAGTGAAGTAGTATGCTGGTGTTGAGCTGCTACTTCACATTTATAATTAAAATAGCAGCGAAACTGGTTCTTCTTATGTAGTTTTTGCAAGTTACGACTGAAAAGACGAGAAGCAGGAAGAGAACTTTGTTCATTTCTGGTATACGTCATACGTCACGTGCACCCTCTGTCCAATCAGAACCCTTCACAACCCACCGCTCTAAAGAGGAATTAAGTCAGGACATATTTCATGTAAACCTTCATTTGGAATTATTATTTTCATGTAAACTTGTAGGAAAATACGTGTATTCTGAATTATTTAATTCCAAATTATTAATTCTGAATTGAAAAACACCATGTAACCATAGCCAGTGTGAGAAATCGGTGATGTGGCTTGTGAGTTTGTGAACCTACTCAAAGAGTTGGCAGGTGTGAAAGCTACTTGAAAACCACCTAGCTTCCTTGCTAGCCTCCTGTTTAATTAAGCTGGATCACGTAGCTTAGTCAGCGCTGGGTAAAATGAATACTAAGGTTTTCTCAGAGCATCTTTATAGTTTTCGGCTCCAATGTGAAAATCTGATGTAACTGAGTAGTTTTTTAGTTCCTAAATACAGTCACTGAAAACTAATTGTGACATAGTTTTCCAACTTTATCGTAAAACTGATTTAGCGCTAGCAAAGACCTAGATTAGCACTGCTACAAAGCATTGTGCTGACATCAGGTAATAGCCCTACATAGTATTATTAGTTGTACAGGGACAACTCTGTTCCATAAATGCACTGCAAGATGTCGATATTTTTAAGGGATAGCTATTTATGAAACCACTTTACAATAACATGAAATTGGTGTCATGATACTAATGACTCATGCAGTTCTGGAAAGGTGTTTCTGTTCTCTTCCCACAGTGACCTGTCAATCATCTGAGGTGGCACCTGGCATGTGCAGTCAGATTTCAGACCTGTGTCATCGTGGACACCTTTCAAGCTCCGTCCCAGTATGAGACCCATCAACGTCATCGTGTTTCCTATTTTCTCTGCAAGAGCTTTGATGGGTTACAACTTTCAGATTCATTGTTGAAGGAAGCAGTTGTGACATAAAATGAAAAAAAAAAAAAAAAAAAACATTTACCCATTTAGATAACTTTAGACTACAAAAGAACAGTATGTATAAGTAATACTACTGCTTTTGTTTTAAATGATTTTTGTAAATGGAGTAGCAGGTCAGCAGTTCATGCTGCAAATGGAAGAAGAAATCCGTTCTTCATGACGCTGTCTTATCTTGTATCTGACGAGCTTAATGACACATTGTTAGTGTGTTACTTTAAACCAGGGACTTTCCACACTCTGCAAAACACAGAACAAACAGACAGAAAAGAATGCGCTCACGTCAGCACATGCCTCACTGTTCAAAGACACATTTGACTGCAAGAGTAAAATGATTGCTTCTCAGTTTGAACCAATTATGGAGTGCATGATTGAAGCCATAAGAATTCAGACACTAACCTCAGGGGATTCTTTTTTTTCAGTTTCCGACTCATCGCTTCACTCTGAGAGGGCGGTCTTCTCACTTTTGTCTAAACTGAACCAGTAAACACAAAAAAGTAATCCAGACTTTGTCAGGGCAATACAAGGAATTGCATTAAGAAGTCAGATTAACAGCACCCCCCACCGCCACCCTCCCCCTCCCACAGGTACAACAATCTGATCTGACTCACAAGATGAATGGGAATAAACAGAATTACTCTGAAGGGAAAAAAGTTGAAACTTGTACTTAATCCTCATGATTTTTCTTGGGGGGGGGGGGGGGGGGGGGGGCACTAACATACATAAAATGCCCCTGGAAAAGTAAACCAGATGAGCTTTACCCAGCTTTAAGAACAAAAAGATCAACTTCGCTTGATGAGACTTACAAAGAAAGAGTTTTGTTTCCATTTTCCTGTGTAAAACCCCATCACAAAGCCTCTCTAGCCATCCAGTTCACCTGTATTCTGTGCAGCTCCATTAGCATTTCTGCCTGCAACCACACCAACATGTCCTCATGTCTACATTTACGTCTCTGAGGACGGGGACTTATAATTATTTTTAACTATTTATTTATTATTTCTGAAAGTCCAGCTAAACATTTTTGTATGTTTATATTTTTACGTCAATGACATGACAGCACATATTGATAATGAGCAATATGGGCTGTGATCCAACCAAGCTGCTTCTATAATATCATTTAACCAGATTCCTTTTACTTTGTGGAGCAGAATTTCAGAATTTGGTTGATAAATTGGTTGGTTGGTTGGTTGGTTGTTTGGTTGGATGACTGGCTGGCTGGATGGATGGATGTTTGTTTGTTTGGTTGGTTGGTTCATTAATTCATTCATCAGATGTTGGCTGATGAGTGTATCTGTCAGGTAAGTATGATATTTCAAAGTTTAACTTTGAACTAATTAAAGAGATTTTTATCTGCTAAAACTGAAAAAACTTTTGCGTGTTTACCAAAGGAGAGGCCCTCGTGTCGTCTCTGTCTTCTTGTCATTTGGGTGGAGTAAGAAGGATCTCGGTTTCAGCTGCACCCATGAGTACATCCCCTCTATTAGAACGACACTGTCTATGTGGGATCATGTGGGATCCATATGATCAGATCAGGAAGGAAAACAAGTTAAACAACAACATGTTAAACAAAATGAGTGAGGTGTCATTATAGAGGATGGTTCACCAGCCCACAAAGCAGAGCGATTTACCTTGGTCCCACAGGAGCAGAAGTCTTTCAGGCTCTCATGGTTTCCCTGCTTCAACACACCTAACTCAAATTAAATGGATCCAACTGTATGAAGTTCTGCACAATGACTACGTGTCAAACAGCAACTATTCTGCTATAGCACAGGTGGAAGTGAAAGCAAACTAGATGTTTTCCTGCCTTCTAAATTTTTAACTCAATTTAAAAATAAAGGTTTAAAATAATTTTTAGAAAGTAGTTTCCAGAAAGAAGCCATCCAGAAAGGATCTGTTTTCTCCAAAACAGAGCAAAGACAAGTTCAGAGTTAACATGTTGGGTTTATTTATTCTTGACATTGCAGAGGGGGTTTAGCTGGCATAAGATTTTTGGTCATTTTTCCTGTTTCTATATTATTTTGTTATGTTGGCTTTTACAGATTTGACTGATGGTCTGCCTTGTGATCATCTAAAGAGAAGTGAGTAACCTACGGTACAGTTTGGCTTGGGATTTGTGATTGTGCACTAATCTTACTGTTTTTCTCCATCAGCAGCAGGTGGTGGAGTGGAGGTCCTGGCACTGGAGCCACACATTGGACTGCAGTACATAGAGCTCCATTGGAGCATCTTACGGCTGACAGGGGGTCAAGGAAAACCTGGAGCTGCACATTGGATTGGACTGATTGGTATCCCAAACAACTCATTGCGTGAGCACATGTCAGCAGGATGAGTTCACATAACCTCAGGTTTGAATTAATGAAGGTTGGATAAGCTTAGAGATAACAGACCACATCATAGAGGAGAACCAATATCGTAACCGACAAAACCAACGCAACGTAACATTTTGCCAGTAAAGATCCAGTTCTCTGGAAATCTGTCTGACCAGGACTTCAGGAAATGAAGGATAAGCTGTGACTTGTGTTGTTGGCAGGAAGGAGCCTCGGTGTTTATCAGGAAGCATATACCTTCGTCTGGAGTTTTGAATTAGATTTTATTTACTTTCTGTCTGGCATCTTTCTCTTTTCTTCTCACTGTTCAGACTAAGAAAGCAGAAACACCTCCCTACCTTTCTGATATTCAACACTTTTGGTCCTGCCACTCCCTAGCTTTGATTTGCTGCAGGGTTTTGCTCTACACTAATGTTTCACCTTCCTACTTGTCAGTCAAGTGTCTGCCGTCTGCAGCTGCAGGGCCTGGAGACAATCCAGTAATCTAAAGATGGACACAGCATGTCAGCTCAAGTCCAACGTCCACATGTAAACAAAGAGTTTGGTCTTCTTTGTTCTCGCTCACTCATGCTGAACTACGGTTTGGTGCAGCTCTGATGAGAAGAAGTGGGTCTTTAGACTGTTATATGTCAAAATTTGCTTTCAGACTAAATGATGGTGGACTATTGTCTCCAAAACAGACACACTGCAGACTACAAGTATCATTCTGAGTGATTATTGGAGCCTTAACCACAGACTAAGGGTGCATTCACATCAGGATAGTTCGTTAGACTCGGTCCGATTGGGGACTCGATTAGAATAATATATTAGAATAATATATCCTCATTTCCACCAGAGGTGGCGCTGCACTAGTATTTAGTGGAAGAGAGGACAAGACCCGCATGAAGAAGAAAACTCAGTTCCGAGTTAAACATGGAGACGAAAGTATGGCTGTTTTGTGTTTTCATTGTGTCTTATGCAAGTATACTGCAGAAACACACTGCAACATGTAGACTGCAACATGAACACCAGATGAGGCAGAGGACCCTTAACGCCATCCCTACGTATTTACCCACAATGCAATGCAGTGCTAAATGAGAAGGACGTGATTTCTCTTTTTTTCTTTTTTTTTTGTAGTCCGCTTCCTGTATTTGGTCCGCTTGAAACAGGCCTGAACAGACCTGTGTTTGTAGGCAGACCCAGTCCGCTTCTTTTGTCCGAATTAGAATTCGTTTGGCTCATTCACATTTCCTCAAACAAAGTGGACTTTCCCAGCAAACGGACTCGGATTCTGATCACAAAGGTTGACATGAACATGTCCTAAGACAACATGCATATTATACATGGCCAGAGTTTCTTCTGGATCTAACTACAGGAGAACATAGTCGGCACAGTGAGAGATGCTGAGAGGCATTTAAAGCCCTAGTGTGTGACACTTACATCTAGTGATGTACTAGTTGAATGCAAACACCCAACGGTACGCCAGGTGATGGGGTACAGAATGGTACATAATTAGTTTCGTTATTGACTTTATGTATTTGGTAACAGCTAATATCATCATGTGAAATGGTGTGACTGGAGGGAGGACATCAACTCCCACCCCCTTTGCCAAATCAGCTGAAATAAATGATAAAACAGGAGGGAAAACTGGTTAAAATGCGTCTGAAAGCGGCGGACGATGTCCTGCTGGTATGACTTCTGTGAAGAGTAACAGCAACTGCAAACTGTTGCAAAAAATTAGCATCTCTGCTGTTTTATACAGCAGTAACAGTAAGTGATGCGACTCAAACAGGAGGATAAAGTAGCTGCTGGATTACCTGCCCTGTTTCTAACATAACACCAAAATAAACTTCACTGTTAGACTGAATGAACTTACCTGTCCAGCAGGAAGCTGCAGCCTCCACCTCAGTTCTGACGTCCCTCATCATGAACCGTCTCCATCTGGTAAACGCTGCACCCATGTACACTCTGCTTTTCTTGGGCTTTTCTTTGGTGTAATGCAATATTACAATAGAATGTAACAGGAACATGTAATTGATCAGTTGACAGCCCTGAAACATGGTTGTTAAACAGAAATTTCATAAATACACATAGGCTATTACACATTTCTGTCAGCGTTACCATATAATTACTTCAACATCACCACACTACCATAATAAATAAGACTTTCTTTGCTTTATTTTGTTATTTGTTTTCCTCTCATTGCTGTTGGTTCCATGTTAGACCTGTAACTTCAGTGCTAGTCTGTTGTTACGATGCTGAACTGTTACTGCCAGGACATAAACTGGTCATTCTATTCTATTCTATTCTATTCTATTCTATTCTATTCTACAGTCATTTAGCAGGATTTTTTATGAAAATGAAAGTGAGAACAACACAAGCACAAAATCAAACAATAGTGTTTGATTTCAGCTGTTACTGAACTCCCAAAGAATGAATTAGCTCTAATTTGTTGTTAAGTGTACGTTTAACCACTCCTCCACCGTCCCTATCTCATGTACTCATTTTATTTTCATTCTTTTAACCAAACTTTGTTCACTTATACAACATTGTTCCCTTTAACATGCGTCTAACTAAATTAAGATTTATAACAGCTAAAATAAAATGAAGTTACAGCCACAATATTTTCAAACCAGTTTTACATGTTACTGTGTAAATATACATAAAGCTAAATGTACATCGTATAGACGTAGATAATGTAGAAATAAGGGATGTCTTTGAATGTGGGTATGTGACTGATGTGTGAAGAAGCAATAAAAATGACTTCTTGCACCACTGCTGGTTTTGGTGTAGGCTTTGTGGGGGGGGGGGTTGCTCATACCATCATTGGGTTGGGCTCCCACTGGAGGCTAAAGCAATCATGCATTTCTGATTTTTAATTAAAGAAAATGATTGCCAAGTGCTGTGGTCTGTGTGTCTTTTTATCAGGCAGGCATGATAAGCTTTGGTGTTTGTGTGAGTCACCGTGTTCTGAGAGAAAACACTGAAGGAAAAGTGGGGCAGAAACACAGAACATGGCAAACAGGTTTGACTCTGGAAGGGTGCAGCATTTTGGAGTTCATTCCTCACACAAGCCAGGAATTAACATAATCAGATCAATAAAGCTTTGGTTTGGGAGGAGCCGCAAAGCAGCAGAAATATCCGAACTCGCCTTGACGCCTTGCTTTCTTCATGAAGCGGCTGATAGTTCAGATGGTTCAGATGGTTTCTTATGTGTTCATCAGCGACGATTCAGACAAACAAAATCCCAACAGCTCAGCCAACGTCCATCCATGCTGATGTTAAGCTTTGAAATCTTGTTTTAATGTCAGTCAAACATTTCTACCCTCTTAGCGCGGTCCTGGAAGGCTGACCTTTGACATCCGGGTTAGAAGTGCTGCCTTCAGGGGTCAGCGATGGATGACGTGTGACGACAAGGCAAAGCAGGAGTCAGGAAGTTATTTATTGGATCAACAGTCCCGGTTGTTGGGAATGAGGCTGATTCAGGAGGAGGACCAAGAGAGTCTGACTATCCTGTTTGCCTCCATTTTCCTCTTCATCTCCTTTCTTTCATCGTCCCCCTTGTTCTTATTTCACTGGAGTAGCTCCTCACTGCATACATATTACATCAGAGACTCATAGTTCAGCTTTTATCCTCCTGCCTTTGTGGGATGAGAAATATAACGATGTAGATACAACTATATCCTTATAGAAGTATTTCACATACAGCATATAGACACACACAGCTAATCTAGAGTTTGACACACTTACTCATCAGCTTCAATCAGGGTGCAAGAAAAGTTGGTGAGAACGCATCATTTACAGACAAACGTGTGTAAATGATGGCTTTACTACGTGGATGTACGGAAATAGAGGAGCAGAGAGGCTATATATCCTTCCATCAGATGTATGGCATCCTGAGTGATGGCGGCACTACGACACAACATCAACACATCACTTTACAGCTTATTAAACTCCGACTGGACCCTTAAATTACCTGAGACATTTGGATAATGACACGTTATCATTTAACCGTACTGAAGCACAAACTTGTGAAGGATGAAGGGTGAGGTACAGCAGGCATGGTGTGGATGCAAATACTTCATTTCCCAACAGCAGATCAGACTGGTTTATTTGTTTATTAATGTTTAAGTAAAAATCTCTAAATATTAGTTCCAGAGGCTGGTGCTTACTGTAGGAGTTACCTCCTGAACCTTTCTGTTGCAACAAGCTGTTCAAGAAAGTTTCTCTGTTTAGCTCCAAACTGAGGCAGGAATGCCGAGGATGGAATGACTGCAGACGACCTGCAGAGGCCTGAGGTGAGCAGGGAGCCCACCTACCTGGACACGCATGAGGAAAGCTGACGAGGTGCAACCAAGTGGCAAACTCTGGTGGTTAAAAGTGAAGCCTATATGCGGAAGTGCATAAAACTGCAGTTCCCCCCTCATCCACTAGGGGCTGCAAAACAGAGTAAATCTCCATAGACTCCCCTGTTAAAAAGACCAACTTCGTGGCAGGAATAAACTTTTTTACAGCAGAAATAAACATGTTTACAGCAGAAATAAACATGTTTACAGTCTGGTTCAAAAATCCATTTTAGGTTTAATAGGTCAGGTTTACCTTCATGACAACTGTGGGGGGAGTGAGTTTTTTTCTAACTCGCCCGTTTAAAAGTAATTTAATCTCGAAGTTTGGCATATTTAGGGGCGTGTCCATTTGATTGACAGGTAACCAATCTCCGGCTTCAAGTCAGAAGAACGTAGAACAACCGCAGTTTTTAGCCGGTTAACAATGTGACTTAGCTTTAGCCCGCTTACCTCCATTAGCTGGTTAGCTCCGGGTTAGCTCAGTTAGCTTTTTGTTACAGAAAGCTCAGAGTTTGCTCGATGTCAATCATCCAACATGACACTCACAGCCCCCCTCTCAGCTCCACCTCTTTGCCCATATTTCTATATTTGTATTTTCCAGGTGAGACGACCAAGATGGCGATGGTAGGAACCGCCCACCGAGCTTCAATTCAGCTCTTTATAAATCTATGGGTGACGTCACGGAGGCTACGTCCATCTCTTTATATACAGTCTATGGGTGCAACACATGATGATCAGACAGAGATCAACAGGGGAGGAACCATGACAGTTGCTCCAGCAGACCTGAAAAGCCCAGATCTGTCCCCAGAACTGAACCAGAACCAGAACACTGTTGTGCAGATGCTTAAGGATGGCAGTCCGCTCTGTCCCGGCTTCTGCATGCTTCTGTGTTGCATTTCCGGTCCAGTCTAAGGTCATTTAACAGCGCACCATTAGAATCTGCTGCAAAACATGTCGCTCATATGATATCGTTCTGATTGCGGTCATGCAAACCGCTGGCATTGCAGATCAGTATCTGTGAAGGAGAAAAGTATTTTCAAACCATGTTGTCAGTACCAAAGTCCTGTTTATACATGCTAATACTACACACACACACTCCCATATGACTAATCACATCGATGAGGGCACCTTACATTCCACAATTTAGCATAACAACAGTCACAGAGAAAGCTCTCAGAACGATGCAGGCATTTCCTGCTGATTCATGGAGCTGCAGGTGATCGCTGTCCAGCATTGTGGAGGCTCATGGAAAACTGGGAACTTTTCCAGATTTCACTCTGCTTTTCCACCTCTCATACAAGTCAGACTAAATTTAAATAAAAAAGTGATAAATGTGGAATGAGAAAATAAAAAACACAATGTAGAGAAACACACAGACTCCAGATGAGAAAAACTTCAATCAGCTTCCACTTCTACACTCAGGACACGTTCACATCAGCCTTTTTAATCCAAATCTAAGTCTGTTTGCTCCGAAAGTGGCTTTGTTTGGGGAAATGTGAATGTGCTACAAAACATTCTGACTCCAATCAAAGACGCGGACTCAGTCCGCCTACAAACGCAGGTCTCGGTCCGTTCCAAGCGGACCAAATACAGGAAGCGGACTACAAACCAAGTCCCTTCCTGCATGTGGCGTAGCGTTGCATTGTGGGTAAATCCATAGCGATGGCGTTAAGGGTCCTCTGCCTCGTCTGGTGTTCATACTGCGTCCATTGTTGCAGTGGATTTCTGCAGGATACTTGCATAAGACACAATAAAAACCCAGAACAGCCATAGTTTGGTCTCCATGTTTAACTGGCAGGTGGAGGAAACAGAGTTTTCTTCTTCACACCGGTCTGGTCCTCTCTTCTCCTCTAACACTAATACAGCGCCACCTCTGGTGGGAATGGGGATATATTATTCTAATGGTTGGGCTGGTTTGACCAAAGTACAGCGTGAACAAGATCTCGGTCTACATGGATACACTCCTTACAACAAAGCCGAGTCCCCAACTGGGCCGTGAACTGTCCTGATGTGAATGAACCCTCTGTTACTAATTTTCTTTTTCTGGAAGGAAGTGTTTATTTGAAATTCCAGTTTTACTTTCGCTATACGGAACGAGAATCCTGCCGTAATCTTAAACCCAATGAAAAGGGTTGGAAACCTTTCGTCAGTGCAAAAACCTGAAGCTTTGAAAATCTGAAAATAAGTTTTGAAACCTTGAAAAGTCTTTAGAAAGTCTGTGAAAAGTTTCTGCGAGCATTATTTTGTACTAGAACTTTTATTTTTCACAAGTTTTATTTTTCATATTGCAGAGTTTCAGCCTCACGTTCAGAGATTCGAACCTCTCGCTTTATGTCGATATTTTCACCACCTTAGTTTGTAAAAAGACTTCTGAAACCTTGAAACTTGAGTTTTGAAATGTTAAATTCTTTTGCAAACATCGTTTTGTTTGTGAGCTCTGGGTGCAAATCTGCTTTTGGTTAATGCAGATTTTCAAACCTCCCATTAACAACAACTCGTGCTGTTTTCACCTTCACGTTGTCAGAGTTTCAAATGTGTCATGTGAAGTCATAGTTGAAGTAAAATGTAAATGAAAATAAACTTGCCCACAGGAACAGTCTGAAACCTATATATAACAATTCAGACTGAATATTTGGGTAAAATAATCACCCCGGATGTGGAACAAAATGACCTGCTCAGTTAAGTCCCAACATGCTTGTCATAAAGTGGAGCTATGCTGAACTAACAGCAGTAAATGCACTTCCAGGTCTGAAAGTAAAACCAGACTCCTGGTATTATTCAGTGGCTGCCCACCCATTACACATTATTTGCTAACTGGGAGAGAAGGGAAACCAGCAGAGTTCCCTGGAACAGTCTATGAAACAAAGACGAAAGGGCAGGGCCCTTATTTTTTTTGTTTCCTCATCAGGAAGACTAACAAACATGTCTGAACCATTTAAAGTGAGAAGTGTGGTGGTGAATGTGGGTGCATACCTGCTCAGTCACTCTGCACATGATACTGTTCATGCCCGTTTACATTGACTCCAACATTTTACATGAGATGGATCCATTTCATGCCTTCATGGAACGGGACGCCATCCAGACGTAGAGGCACCGTTCAGCCCATTTATTCTGACTTGTTTGGTCGCATTGACCAGCTCCACATTTTTACGTTGAGACTTCAGTCTTTTGAGATTAAAGAGACGTTTGAGTCATGAAGACTGACACCAAGTGTGAGTCTGCAAGAAGGTTTCAGTCATCACGCTGAAGGAGGAGTCGCCAAGGAAAGAAATAATAAAACAATATTTACTGGGATGGATGGATGGATGGATGGATAGATGGATGGATGAGCGGATGGATGAGCTGATGGCTGGATGGATGGATGGATGTGTTGATGGATGGATGGATGGATGGATGAGCAGATGGATGGATGGATGAACGGATGGATGAGCTGATGGCTGGATGGATGGATGGATGTGTTGATGGATGGATGGATGGATGGATGAGCAGATGGATGGATTGATGAGCTGATGGATAGATGGATGAATGGATGGATGGATGGATGAGCTGATGAATGGATGGATGGATGAGCTGATGGATGGATGGATGGATGGATGAGCTGATGGATGGATGGATGGATGGATGAGCTGATGGATGGATGGACGGATGGATGGATGGATGGATGAGCGGATGGATGAGCTGATGGCTGGATGGATGGATGGATGTGTTGATGGATGGATGGATGGATGGATGGATGAGCTGATGGATAGATGGATGGATGGATGGATGGATGAGCTGATGGATGGATGGATGGATGGATGGATGGATGAGCTGATGGATGGATGGATGGATGGATGGATGAGCTGATGGATAGATGGATGGATGGATGGATGGATGGATGGATGGATGGATGAGCTGATGAATGGATGGATGGATGGATGGATGGATGGATGAGCTGATGGATAGATGGATGGATGGATGGATGGATGAGCTGATGGATGGATGGATGGATGGATGGATGGATGGATGAGCTGATGGATGGATGGGTGGATGGATGGATGAGCTGATGGATAGATGGATGGATGGATGGATGGATGGATGGATGGATGGATGAGCTGATGGATGGATGGATGGATGGATGGATGGATGGATGGATGGATGGATGAGCTGATGGATGGATGGATGGATGATGATGAGTGGATTCTGCAACAGGATGTGAATAGGAACAGAGTACCCCCTTCTCAAAACAACTTTCTTTTCCTGTTTTTTAATGTTTTTGTAATTGTTTCATTATTTTATGTGCAATACTGAAACACATAAATTCTAAAAATCACCTGATATGCTGCATTTTAAAAATCTAAATAATGAATTAATTTGGTGCCAGTTAAACATGAAGTTCACTGTTAATCTCCAGAAGTGCTGTCAGGACATGCGGCCTTCTCCCAGATGCACGACGTTCCTTCTGTTTCCAGACTGTAACTCCTCCCCTCCGCCAGGGAAAGTAAGTACTGGCTGGTCCTGTCTGTCTGCCTCCACCCTGCAACTCTGCCCCATCAGGCTGACATTTTTCTCCTCACATCCTCACAAAAGGAGGATTGGAAAGCTTTGAAAGTATTTATCTGAGAGAGAAACTGCTGGTCACAGTGAATCGTCTCCATCAACCATTCTCATGATGTCTTCTTTCATTTCTGTATAGAATTAGCCAGTTTGCATTTATTTCCACTTTCTACCATGTGACGGAGTGCTTAAGAAAACTTTGCTGCAATGTGACACAGATCCCGCAAAGGAAAACTTGTATCTTGTGATTTGTCTGCTGCTGGACGACTCCAGTAATGCATGTGATAGATTCCATTTCACTGTGCCATCAATAGAATCTGCAACGCATTATTTTAGTCAGAAAGGTTACATTTCATATCTTTAATGCTTTAAGGCCTGTTCATGAAAAACTGGTTAGAAAAGTCCAATTCTTCTTCATTCTGACAAAATTTTTTATCACAAAATCACGCAAAAGGTTTCAAAAGCTGTGTGTAGTCTGGCGTCATGGGGTTAAAGAATATTATGGAATATATGAACTTTATAAAAGCTAACTTTATAAGAGCTAATTGGTTTTACAAACACAAAGGTCATTTATCTCACAAAGGAAATTAGAACATTTAAACATTACTTATGTGGGATGGTGAACAAGGAGAACGATCATTTACAAATTAACACAAATTCAGCTGTTTGCTGCTGGAATATACTGGTTGAAGTTTGTCTTTATAGCTGATGGAGGATTCCCCCCCCAAAGCCTAAGACCCCACCTCCCCCATACTCTGTTCACACACTGGTAGCTGCGTATGTTATGATGACTCTAATCAACAGAAATATCTGAAACATTTGTAATATTCAATTTCAATTCAATTCAATTCAACTTTATATGGCGGCAGATCACAGCTAGCCATCTCAAGACGCTTTACAGACAGTAATCTTCTATGTTTAATTCATGAAACATATTTTATGTCTCCTTTATTTTGTCATCAAACGTAAAGGAGCAACTAACTACTTTACAGAACAGTGAACATGAAAAAAAAATTGTTTAAAAGATTTAAGAAAATATTGACAAAGTTACTTTTAAACATTTAACACAACAATCCATCAATCGATCGATCGATAGACCATAGTTGCCATTGTTTCATGCAAACACTTCCCACTTTCTGCCCATCAAACCTACAACATCTTCCCAGCCTTTAACTCCACTTCGGTCAGAACTTGATCAGTCATTCCAGAAGGCTGGAACCCAAACCAAGTCAGGAGCAGAGTCCTTCAAAGTGCTTCTTATGTAGAGCCTGTAACGAAGTCTGCACTGAAAACCACTGAAAAGCCGAGCTATGACTTGCAGCAGGACATGAGCAGCGTTCACCATCACAGTGGTATTTGGTCTACCCTGATGGGGGGGGGGGCAGGCTGAGCTTCAGCCATATGAAGAATTGCAGAGTTACATGTGACAGCAGCCGTGTGGGTTCATGTATTTGGCATGCTGCTGAGGGGCTTGAACTATTGTGTAGGAGAAGTCTCCAGATCTATTCATCATTCAGGAGACTGTGAGAGAAATTCCCTTCCCACAATCACTTCTCTGAGGAGCAGGAGGAGGAGGAGGAGAAGGAGAAGGAGGAAGGAGAGAAGCTGATAGAAAATATTTAATAAAAAGGTGGGGGGGTTGTTGACATAAACAGAGAAGGCTGATTGTCGAGGGGGTGGCAGGGAAGAGGATAGAACTAATTTGACCTTCTTGGTTGGGAGAGCAGGGGTTGCCGTTGGGGGGGGGCTGCAGTCCACATCGACTGCGGTTCATCCCACAAATACGCGGCTCCATTTAAAGGACAATAAACATTTCCTACTGTATAAGAAGCATTTTTACAACCAGGAAACAATCCGGTAACTCTTTCAGCTTCAATCCAAATAAAAAGATCCCAAAGTTTCATTTTAACCTAAATCTTCATTTCAGTCGTGCCTGAAAATGTTCCAACATCTCGGTATGACCGGAAACAGCTTCCTGCTCCCGTCAGCGTGATGTTTCCATAGCTGCAGTCCACCTGTGTCCACGTAAATACAGATCATTTCCACAGCTGCAGTTAAATCATCAAGATTTCTTAAATCAATCAAGATTATATACGGATGTGTGTGTGTGTGTGTGTGCCTGAGTGTTACTGCAGAATAATAGTTGTGGTCCAGCAGCCGGTGGGCTTTAAGCCTATTTTATGTAGTGTTTTTACTATGTGTGTGTGTGTGTGTATTTATTCCCAGATAAGGAGACAGAGAGTAAGTCAGGAAAATGGAGGAACAAAGAGGAAGAGGACACCTTGTGTCTTCCAGCCTGACCTGCAGAAGCATCTGTGTGTGTTTATGTTGATGATATAAGGCAGCAACAGAACGCCTCTCTGTGATTATTTGTGGGGTTTCTAAGGTATTTTCCTCTTTTTATTTGTTTTTTCAGGTGGGTTTGATGTCAGCATTCCCGTGGGAAGTCAACACAAAGTGTGTGAACACACACACTTCTTATAGAGCAGCAACACTCGAGGCATAAACAGTCACAGTGGCCACTTCACTGCTGTCATCATTTGTCTCCATTAGCATTTGGGCTCCACACCTGTCATCGGGGTGGGGGTCCACAGCGGGGGGCAAGGTGAGCTGGAGAGGGTAATGAGTGATACCTAAACTAACACAGAGCTGTGAAAAAACTTCTGAGAACTCACAAACATGTGCTTACATCTCAGTTTACAGATCAGAGAACTTTCAGACTTGATTTACTGACCAGTTAGAACTGGTTGATCACCAGCGCTGCCATGCAGACAGTTTCATATCAACATGTACTGATGACTCATGAACATATAAATCAGAAGTACGTTTTGTCGCTGAAAGTGTGTTTGCATTTAGTCAACAGATGTGAGTGCTTGGAGAAAAACTAAATGTGAAGAGAACCAGAACAAACAAGAAACAAAAATGCAAAAGTTATGCCAGCAGTTTCCTCAGAGAGGAATCAAAAGTTTCTCTTTTGTAATTATTGCTTTTATAAAAAGCAGTTTCCAAATAAAACATATATATATATATATATATATATATATATATATATATATATATATATATTCATAGATAGAGAGAGAGAGAGAGAGAGAGAGAGAGAGAGAGAGATATAGATATATAAGAGCAACAGAGGGAAAATAACTACATTAAAAGAAACACAATGATTACACACCAACAGGACCGGCGTCATGAGGTCCAGAAATGAAAATGAAATGAAAAATACTTTATTAATCCCCAAAGGGAAATTCAATATTGTAGTATATAATCATAATGAATTTGAGGAGGTCTTGTTCCGGAGGCTGATGAATGCTGGCAGGAATGATCTTCTGTATCTTTCAGTCTTACATCGGACCTGAAGAAGCCTCTCACTGAACACACTTTGTTGTTTCATCACTGTGTTGTGGAGAGGGTGTGAAGAATCCTCCATCATCTTCATCAGCTTGTGCAGCATTCTTCTTTGGACAATCAGCTCCAGCGGCTCCAGAGTTACTCCAAGCACAGAAGCAGCTTTCTGGATCAGTTTGTTGATTCTCTTCAAGTCTCTGGTTCTGATGCTACTACCCCAGCAGATGCTGCAAAGCTGACTGCACTCTCCACAACAGACTTATAGAAGATATGCAACATCTTGGTGCAGACGTTAAACCATCTCAGCTTCCTTAAGAAGTACAGTCTGCTCTGACCTTTCTTGTAGATGTAGTCAGTGTTGCATTTCCAGTCCAGTTTGTTGTCCAGCTGAACTCCAAGATACTTGTATTCCTCCACCACCTCCACCTCCTCTCCCAGGATGGAAACAGTGCTTTGTTTATTCTTCTTCCTCCTGAAGTCAACAATCATCTCTTTTGTTTTGCTGCTATTTAATATGAGATGATTGTCACCGCACCATTTAACAAACTGACTGACCAGTTCTCTGTACTCTGCTTCTTGTCCATCCCTGATACACCCCACAACTGCAGAGTCATCAGAGTATTTCTGCAGATGACAGGACTCAGAGTTGTACTGGAAGTCTGAGGTGTACAGAGTGAAGAGGAATGGCCAGAGTACAGTTCCTTGTGGTGCACCAGTGCTGCTGACCTCCATCTCAGACACACAACCTTTCAGTCTCACAAACTGGGGTCTGTTTGTGAGGTAGTCATAGATCCAGGTGGTTGTGGAGGTATCCACCTGGAATTTATGGAGCTTCTCACATAACAAAGCAGGCTGAATGGTATTAAAAGCACTGAGAAATGAAAGAACATGACCCTCAGAGTGCTGCCTGAATGGTCCAGATGAGAGTGTGCTCTCTGGAGCAGGTATATGATGGCATCTTCAACCCCAAGTCCATTACGATATGCAAACTGGAATGGGTCCTGAAAGGTGTTTACTTGCTTGTTGAGGTGAGCCAGTAAGAGTCTCTCCAGGACTTTCATGATGTGAGATGTCAGGGCAACTGGTCTGTAGTCACTTGGTTCAACTGGTTGTGTTTTTTTAGGCACTGGAACAAGGCAGGAGGTTTTCCACAGCACTGGGACTCTATTTTGTCTCAGACTGGTGTTGAAAAGGTGCTGGAGAATCGGACATAGTTGTTTTGAGCAGGTCTTGAGAACTCTGGGACTGACACCATCTGGACCTGCAGCCTTGTTCTGGTTCAGTTTCTCAAGTTGCTTCATAACCTGATTGCAGGAGACAAACAAGGTGGAGGTCTCAGGATGTCCTGATGTGGAGGGAGATGAAGCTGTGTTCTGGTCCATGACTGAGCTGCAGGGTGACAGATTGGAGGCGTGACAGGAAAGCAGTGGACAGTTCGATGTCCCTTGTGCATATCTTAACCTTGACAGAAACATGTCCAGGATGACACCAACGCTGGTTAACCAGCACTGCAATTCCACCATCCTTTAGCTTTCCGCTGTGTTGTCTACTGCGGTCTGCACGGACCGTTTTAAAGCCCGGTACAGACACATTACAGTCAGGGATGTGTTCATGCAGCCATGTCTCGGTGAAGCACATAATACTGCACTCTCTGTATTCTTTCTGAGACCTTGTTAGCATCTCGAGCTCGTCCCTTTTCTTAGCTAGCGGTCTCACATTATCCATGACGACGGTCAGGAGAAATGGTTTAAATCTCCATCGCCGTCTTCATTCTCTGACTCCTGCTCTTTTCAACTCCATCAGGATTTAATGTGTTGTTTCACTGATAATCCTGATTTGGGAGTGGTTAATTAGTTGATCCCGATTGTAAACAATGCTTTCGTTGCCATGGAGACTCATCATAACAAGCCTTGAAAGTGCAAAAATATGCAGAAAAACCTTCCTTGCAACACACCCTCCGAACCGGCATAAAATCCTCAGAAAAAAAATACCTAATTTTAGGTAATATCTATGCGAGAAGACTTTGTACTTTAAAAAAAAATCAAAATAGCAAGTAAGAGCTACTACAATCTGCTTCCAACAGACGGCGCAATCTAGAATGTTCACAACACACCAACAGGACCAGCATCATGAGGTCCGGGACATACACACCAACAGGACCAGCGTCATGAGGTCCGGGACCAACACACCAACAGGACCAGCATCATGAGGTCCAGGACCAACACACCAACAGGACCAGCATCATGAGGTCCAGGACCAACACACCAACAGGACCAGCACTATGAGGTCCAGGACCAACACACCAACAGGACCAGCATCATGAGGTCCAGGACCAACACACCAACAGGATCAGCATTATGAGGTCCAGGACCAACACACCAACAGGATCTGTTACAGTGGCTGGAGGGAGGTGGACCCAAATGCAGGAGTCGGGGCGCCAGTCTACAGAACTCAGGTTTATTCGCAGGGCAGAGCAACAAAGTGACAATTAACAGAATGACAATGAACCCACAAACACAACTGAAACCGAGGGGTATAAATACACAGAAAAACCAAACAAGAAACAGGTGAAGCAAATTAACTAAGTGAACGCAGGTGAACTCAATGACCAGGAAATCAATAAAGCTAAACAAACAAACAAGGGAACCAAACAGGAAATACTACCAAAATAAAACAGGAACCCAGAACCAAGGAAAAAGCAAACCACCACATCATAACAGTACCACATCATAACAGTACCCCCCCCCTCAAGGGCCAGCCACCGGATGGCCCCAAAAACGTCCAGAGTCCCGAGACGGGCGGGAGGAGGGGGCCCGGAGGAGGGACCAGGGGAAAAAACAAAGTCCAGGGGCACAGGGCCGGGAAAAGAGTCCAAAGGGCCTAGCTCTGGAGGGCGGCCGGGAGGCCGAGACGACGAAGGCAGGCCAGGCCCTGGAGGACGGCCGGGAGGCCGAGACGACGAAGGCAGGCCAGGCCCTGGAGGACGGCCGGGAGGCCGAGACGACGAAGGCAGGCCCGGCTCTGGATCCCCCACGTTGGACACTGGAGACGGGGAAGAAGGAGCGACCTCCTCGCCGCACACTGGAGACGGGGGAGAAGGAGCGACCTCCTCGCCGCACACTGGAGACGGGGGAGAAGGAGCGACCTCCTCGCCGCACACTGGAGACGGGGGAGAAGGAGCGACCTCCTCGCCGCACACTGGAGACGGGGGAGAAGGAGCGACCTCCTCGCCGCACACTGGAGACGGGGGAGAAGGAGCGACCTCCTCGCCGCACACTGGAGACGGGGGAGAAGGAGCGACCTCCTCGCCGCACACTGGAGACGGGGGAGAAGGAGCGACCTCCTCGCCGCACACTGGAGACGGGGGAGAAGGAGCGACCTCCTCGCCGCACACTGGAGACGGGGGAGAAGGAGCGACCTCCTCGCCGCACACTGGAGACGGGGGAGAAGGAGCGACCTCCTCGCCGCACACTGGAGACAGAAGAGAAGGAGCGACCTCCTCGCCGGACACTGGAGACAGAGGAGAAGGAGCGACCTCCTCCTCGGACACCGGGGCTGGCGCTGGGGCCGGTGGGGGAGAATCCCAACCTGGGACCCCCTCAGGAACTCGGGACAGAGGAGGAGCGTCCCAACCTGGGACCCCCTCGGGAACTCGGGACAGAGGAGGAGCGTCCCGTCCTGGGACCCCCCCGGGAACATGGAGCAAGGGATGCGGACGAGCCCTGGGCGCTGGCGTGGGAGCCTGCAGCGCCGGAGACGTGGACCCGGGCACTGGCGTGGGAGCCTGCAGCGCCGGAGACGTGGACCCGGGCGCTGGCGTGGGAGCCTGCAGCGCCGGAGACGTGGACCCGGGCGCTGGCGTGGGAGCCTGCAGCGCCGGAGACGTGGACCCGGGCGCTGGCGTGGGAGCCTGCAGCGCCGGAGACGTGGACCCGGGCGCTGGCGTGGGAGCCTGCAGCGCCGGAGACGTGGACCCGGGCGCTGGCGTGGGAGCCTGCAGCGCCGGAGACGTGGACCCGGGCGCTGGCGTGGGAGCCTGCAGCGCCGGAGACGTGGACCCGGGCGCTGGCGTGGGAGCCTGCAGCGCCGGAGACGTGGGTCTGGGCTGGGACGCGGGCGGCGTAGACCGTGGACCAGGCGGGGATACTGGATACGTGGACCGTGGAGCTGGTGGCTTGATAGCCAATCTGGTTCCCCAGAACCGCGACTGGACCTCAGTGTCGACTGGTTCCGGTTCTTCGTCCAGCCCCAGCAGCATTCCCACCAGTTCGTCACTCGTCATGCTCACTGGGGGTTTTTGCTTACGGCCCCTGGAGTGTCTCTTTCGTCGCGAGGTCCAGAGAGGGTCTGGGTCCAGAGGCTCGTAGGTCGGGAGGTGTTTGGCTGCCTCCCGACGAAGAAATTCAAAGAGAGTGATCATCTCCGCTGGGTCCTCGTTTGGTTGGTTCATTCTGTTACAGTGGCTGGAGGGAGGTGGACCCAAATGCAGGAGTCGGGGCGCCAGTCTACAGAACTCAGGTTTATTCCCAGGGCAGAGCAACAAAGTGACAATTAACAGAATGACAATGAACCAACAAACACAACTGAAACCGAGGGGTATAAATACACAGAAAAACCAAACAAGAAACAGGTGAAGCAAATTAACTAAGTGAACGCAGGTGAACTCAATGACCAGGAAATCAATAAAGCTAAACAAACAAACAAGGGAACCAAACAGGAAATACTACCAAAATAAAACAGGAACCCAGAACCAAGGAAAAAGCAAACCACCACATCATAACAGTACCACATCATAACAGGATCAGCGTTATGAGGTCCAGGACCAACACACCAACAGGATCAGCATCATGAGGTCCAGGACCAACACACCAACAGGATCAGCATCATGAGGTCCAGGACCAACACACCAACAGGACCAGCATCATGAGGTCCAGGACCAACACACCAACAGGACCAGCATTATGAGGTCCAGGACCAACACACCAACAGGACCAGCATCATGAGGTCCAGGACCAACACACCAACAGGATCAGCATCATGAGGTCCAGGACCAACACACCAACAGGACCAGCATCATGAGGTCCAGGACCAACACACCAACAGGACCAGCGTCATGAGGTCCAGGACCAACACACCAACAGGATCAGCATCATGAGGTCCAGGACCAACACACCAACAGGACCAGCATCATGAGGTCCAGGACCAACACACCAACAGGACCAGCGTCATGAGGTCCAGGACCAACACACCAACAGGATCAGCATCATGAGGTCCAGGACCAACACACCAACAGGACCAGCATCATGAGGTCCAGGACCAACACACCAACAGGACCAGCATCATGAGGTCCAGGACCAACACACCAACAGGATCAGCATTATGAGGTCCAGGACCAACACACCAACAGGACCAGCATTATTAGGTCCAGGACCAACACACCAACAGGATCAGCATCATGAGGTCCAGGACCAACACACCAACAGGACCAGCATTATGAGGTCCAGGACCAACACACCAACAGGACCAGCATTATTAGGTCCAGGACCAACACACCAACAGGATCAGCATCATGAGGTCCAGGACCAACACACCAACAGGACCAGCATTATGAGGTCCAGGACCAACACACCAACAGGATCAGCATCATGAGGTCCAGGACCAACACACCAACAGGACCAGCATCATGAGGTCCAGGACCAACACACCAACAGGATCAGCATCATGAGGTCCAGGACCAACACACCAACAGGACCAGCATTATGAGGTCCAGGACCAACACACCAACAGGACCAGCATTATGAGGTCCAGGACCAACACACCAACAGGACCAGCATTATGAGGTCCAGGACCAACACACCAACAGGATCAGCATCATGAGGTCCAGGACCAACACACCAACAGGACCAGCATTATGAGGTCCAGGACCAACACACCAACAGGATCAGCGTCATGAGGTCCAGGACCAACACACCAACAGGACCAGCATCATGAGGTCCAGGACCAACACACCAACAGGACCAGCATCATGAGGTCCAGGACCAACACACCAACAGGACCAGCATTATTAGGTCCAGGACCAACACACCAACAGGATCAGCATCATGAGGTCCAGGACCAACACACCAACAGGACCAGCATTATGAGGTCCAGGACCAACACACCAACAGGATCAGCATCATGAGGTCCAGGACCAACACACCAACAGGACCAGCATCATGAGGTCCAGGACCAACACACCAACAGGATCAGCATTATGAGGTCGAGGACCAACACACCAACAGGACCAGCATTATTAGGTCCAGGACCAACACACCAACAGGACCAGCATCATGAGGTCCAGGACCAACACACCAACAGGACCAGCATTATGAGGTCCAGGACCAACACACCAACAGGATCAGCGTCATGAGGTCCAGGACCAACACACCAACAGGATCAGCATCATGAGGTCCAGGACCAACACACCAACAGGACCAGCATTATGAGGTCCAGGACCAACACACCAACAGGACCAGCATTATGAGGTCCAGGACCAACACACCAACAGGACCAGCATTATGAGGTCCAGGACCAACACACCAACAGGACCAGCATTATGAGGTCCAGGACCAACACACCAACAGGATCAGCATTATGAGGTCCAGGACCAACACACCAACAGGATCAGCATCATGAGGTCCAGGACCAACACACCAACAGGACCAGCATTATTAGGTCCAGGACCAACACACCAACAGGATCAGCATCATGAGGTCCAGGACCAACACACCAACAGGACCAGCATCATGAGGTCCAGGACCAACACACCAACAGGACCAGCATTATTAGGTCCAGGACCAACACACCAACAGGATCAGCATCATGAGGTCCAGGACCAACACACCAACAGGACCAGCATTATGAGGTCCAGGACCAACACACCAACAGGATCAGCATCATGAGGTCCAGGACCAACACACCAACAGGATCAGCATCATGAGGTCCAGGACCAACACACCAACAGGATCAGCATTATGAGGTCCAGGACCAACACACCAACAGGACCAGCATTATTAGGTCCAGGACCAACACACCAACAGGATCAGCATTATGAGGTCCAGGACCAACACACCAACAGGACCAGCATTATTAGGTCCAGGACCAACACACCAACAGGATCAGCATCATGAGGTCCAGGACCAACACACCAACAGGACCAGCATTATGAGGTCCAGGACCAACACACCAACAGGACCAGCATCATGAGGTCCAGGACCAACACACCAACAGGATCAGCATCATGAGGTCCAGGACCAACACACCAAGGTCGTTGGTGATGAGGTCAGCAAGCGCTTAATCGGCTGGCTTGCAACCCCACCTGTTTTATTATACTCTAATTCTTTTCTTCATCTTCTAATGTCTTTATTTGTCTATTTACTTCGTCCCCTGTTCTAATTGTTTTGTAGACAGCAGTAACTTTTTCTCTCCAAAGTCTCCATGCTGCAAACCACGTCACACACAAATCCCTCATTTAAATATGAAGCCTTAAACCTGTTTGCACCAGCTGCCTATTACACATCACTCTTAGTAAATCACCTGCAAACTGTGGCTCAGCCTCACAACAGAATTCTAGATTGTACACACAGATTACTACTCACATATTGGGATCTTAGTGGATCTTGCCTGAAGATGGTTTAACAAATGTTGAAGTTTATTTTAGTTTTGTATTTTTTACTCTACAGCGAGCCATTAAGAGAAAACCCAGATACTTCTGCTGCTTCATGTTGCAGAATGTTTCCAAGTACGTTACTAGTGGGGCCACCATCGCACCACGCTGAGGCACCAGTGCCCAACGGGGTGGTTTCACCCTCTCATCCCTGACACACCACACAGCCCGAGGACTATTTTTAACAGTTATAACATCTGGTTGGATTCAATTAGACATTTCATTTTTGTTATTCTTTTAAACGTTGTGTGATGCAAAATTAACTTCATGTACCAATATCTATAACTTATTACAGCATCTCAGTGTTGCAGTGTTGTTCTCTGCTCCGTCCTCCTTTTAACCTGCTGCTTTTAAAGTTAAGGTAGTGTTGACTCAGCCTGATCACACAGAGTCACCATCTTCCTGTATTCCCACCATCTACCAAAGTGGCTCTGGGGTCAGAGGTCACATTTAAATGCTGCCAGACATTGTGGGAATCCTGTGGGCATGGACATTTTTGTTAGCTCGGAGTCTAAAATAGTCAAGGATGGCAACTGCTAGAAGAGCAGCTCAGTAAATACAACTGGAAGTTCAACACTCATTTTCAGACTTTATTGACACAAGTGCAGCCATTAGCTAGAGAAATAATCAGTCTGACAAAAGCCCAGCTGTCATCGTCAAGGTGTTTGAATGGGAACTCGATGCTTTCATGATTATTTTGCTCTCTGAGAATCACCTTGAGATGTTAATATGAAGAACTGGCTGGTTTGGCTTTTTGCATGGCATCTGAATATGTTTCCCTTTTATAAATGACTTTAATAACTCAGTTTGTGCAAATGGAGAGCTTTCCCACTCCAAGTAAAAAAATACAAACAGAGACCACGGGAATATCCATAAGGTAGAAAAAAAATCATGCTTGGCTGTTTATTGCCAGTTTTACAAGCAGTGAACTTTCTTCTTTTAAGTGCCCTTCATTGATCCTGCCAGTCAGTGGCAGAGTGCTCCATTTCCACCTCCGCCTCTTATCCCGAAAGGAGCTACAAGTCAACAACTCTGACTGCATTTTTAAGTGCTTTCCCAAAAAAGAGAGATGTGTGTGTGCTGAGTTTGTCCCAGCAGAGTGCATTTCTTCGCCTCCGTTAGCATTCAGTCCACATAGGTCACGGCCAGCAGCCTTTTGTGTACAACCAGTCTCTGTGCCGCAGCGTTGCTGTGGGGAGTGTCTCCGTACACTAATGTGAAAGAGAGAAAGCCAGCTGGATTTTTGTACACACTCACATGTTTGCAGACTCTTAAAGAAAATGTCTACTTTAGGTTATTTAGGATAATATTCTGAAGGCCAGAGGCCAAAACTGCTGCTGCAGTCTGCGAATAAAACTGCAAATATGATCAATAATGATCACATCAGAGCAGCAAGAACAAGTCAGAAACCAGCTGACGAGTTAATAATCAGGAGTGTGTCGGTTACTTGGAACAGTCACATCACAGATCATACAGGCATGATCACATCAACAACATGCTGATCATTCCATAAAACCATTTATATGGTACAAAATTGATATCACAAAAATATCTTTCTAATGAAACTGTGGATCAGAGTTGCATCTGCAGTGATGTGAACTCTCCTTCTGAAAGGCGAAGCTCTCGATTTACCGGTAGATCTCCGTTCAGACCCTCACCTACCTGCTGTGGGTTGTGACTGGAAGGATTAACTAGTAACCTGCATGATTACTGCAATACTGTATCTCATTAATATGCACTGCTCCACTGAAAGAAACAACTGAATGAAGTTTGGAGATACAAACACTCCGTTTGGACTCTCTGTTAGACATATGGTGAAGAGATCTGCCATCCAAGAGGTGATCAAAGTTGAACTGCTGCTCCTCCACATTCACAGGAACCAGATGCCTCCCTGGGGAGGTGGTCCCAGTAGGAGGAGACCCCAGGAAGACCCGGACACCCAAGAGGGACTATGTTACTCCACTGGGCTGGAATTCACCTCCGACAGAGAATGGATGGATGAAACGAAATCATCATATGACTGAATAGTACATCTCAGCCATCACAAGTTTATAACAGTATTCTGTTCAGGAGTAGATTTTCTTTCTTTCTTTCTTTCTTTCTTTCTTTCTTTCTTTCTTTCTTTCTTTCTTTCTTTCTTTATCTAAACTGAATCCAGGATCGTTTTATGAGCTGATCACATCTGTAGACTCATCTGTTGTCCAGACAAGACGGCAGTTTGCCCTACAGTGTACTCACCAACATCTCAGAAATGTATTTTAATAATACAGAATAAAAAATACCCAACTGCATCAGTTTGATGAAACCTGGAACGACCTACAATGTTACAGACAACAGATCATCAACATGGCAAGATTTCAGTTAATTAAATCGTCACTATTTAACCAAAAACCATGGTTATTTCTTAGTTATGAAGTTAAAGGCTTTGTTCAAAAAATTTAAAAAAAAGACAATTTATCCCAACTAGTTTTTTAACATACAGACGAACAACAACCTCGTTTCATTCGGATTTTGTGCTTTGGGAGGAACTTGTGAGAAGAGGATCACCTCCTGAGAGAAGATCAACTAGAAGATTAAGAGTGGAGTTGGAAAACTGGCTCCAGAGCAGGTTAGTTGTAAGTTACCAAGTTACCGTAGTACCCCGGGTTAACCCAGACGTTACCTTGATCAGAGAAAATCCAGCTCGTAGACAAGCATCTGTACATGCTCGACTGTGAAGAGCTTAAACAGACGTGACATGTACGATAACGCCGGTAGACAGCTGATTGTTACCAATAATCTGAGGAAGAAAAACTGAAAAACTTTAGAAGTGAGTGCAAAGTGAATGAGGAGTTGAGAATAATAGAAAGAAACATGAAGAACCATATTAACATGCCATAAAGAATTTTAGGTTTATAACACTGGATTGTAAACACTGACCTGACTTAGGTTCTTGTTCTCATCTTTTTATTTATTTATTTATTTTTTTTGTTAATTACTGTTTGGAAGAACTATTAATCGGATTTGGGGGAGAGTTACAGAGTATGTTTGTTTTTTCTTACATTTTATGCTTTATGGCAGGGGTGCCCAAGTCCGGTCCTGGAGATCTACCATCCTGCTGTTTTTAGGTGTATCCCTTCTCCAACACACCTGAATGAAATAAGTGTCTCGTTATCAGGCCTCTGCAGAGCTGGAAGACATGCAGAAGAGGAATTCAGCTGTTTGACTCAGCTGTGCTGGACAGGGGTTGCATCTAAAGGTTGCAGGATGGTAGATCTCCAGGACTGGACTTGGGCACCTCTGCTTCATGGTGTGTTGTTGGGGCCCCTCCAGGAGAAAAACAACCACTCTGCTGAAGCTGTTGAAGCTCCAGATGGAAAGATTTACATAAACATGTAAAATTATTTAAAAGCTACATTTTAAAACCTCGGGTTCAGAGCTGCACATTGTTGTGGTGGTTAGCACTGCAGCTTGAAGGTCGCTGGCTTGAGTCTCGTTTGGGGGGGTGCACGAACAGTTTCCTTTCTGCATGTTCTCTCTCTGTACACATGGGTCCTGTCCAGCTTCTCCACCCTCCTCCCACCGTTCAAAGACATGCGTGATGGGTTAATCGGTAAATGAATGGTAGTTTGTCTCTCTGTGATGTCCAGGGTGTACTCTGCTAATTGCTGGGATAGCTTCAGGTTTCCCTGTGACCTTGAATAGTAACATAGAAACCTTGAATGTGCTAAAGAAAATGAAAAGATTAAAGCATCCTAAAGAATGAAAAGTATCTGCATTAATGCGAGGTGAAGTTAACAGGACCAAAACAAGCATCGTATTAAAATGAATGATCCCATTATAAAAGGGATTGTGTACACTTTACATTTTAAACACCTGATATTTCATCAAATGTCAGAGCTTGACTTGATACCTCGCTAGGTGTGACTACCAGGTCCTGAAGCCAGAACTGGTCCGAACAGCAAGAGGATCTGAAACCAGGTTAAGTCTATTTATGTAACCTGTGTGGAGTTTGCAGGTTCTCCTCATGCTGCTCCGGCTTACTGTAACAACTCAGACACACTCATGATCGTGCCTTGCATGGCAGAGACCACTCCGCTGACAGATGCGACTGACGTAGAAGGCAGCAGAAACAGGTGGATCTGTTGTTTCTGCTTTGTTCTGTAAACTGCAGGACAAATAAAATAAACTTTATTCTCTAATGTATTCCACTGGTTTTTATCAATGGTTGTGTCACAGGCATCCAAGAGGTCTTCACATTTGTCCTGAACATTTTTGTAGTCTGCATTACCTGCGATGAAGGCTTTGATAACTGGAATAACTCAGAGGAACAGACGGCCTTATTCCGGATATCTGATGTTGTATGTGCTGGCAACAGTCCTCAAATGTGTGTAAGACTATATATATATATATGTACGTTTGTATGTCATGACAAAACTTTGTTTAATTCTGTAAATACAGTAGATTTATTCATGTTTGTCTTAGACCTTATGGAAAATGGATACTTCAACTCCTGCTTGTCTGATGCAGGACTGACTGTCAACGTGATTCTGTTGTATTTTCCTGCAAATATAAGAACAAAAAAGGCTTTTCTTCTGTGATAGAAGGGTGCTAAACACAATGAATCATGCCGGAGAACAGAAAACTAAGGGTATAAATACACAGAGACAAAACAAGAGGTGAATGAACTAAACGAGACCTGATGAATCAAATGAACAGGAACAAAGGTTAAACAAGAAATAAGGGAACTAAACAGGAAAAACTACTAAATAAGACCGAAACTAAGCCACAAAAAGTCCAAACCATGACTTCGACTACTTCTTCTTCTATCTTCTCCTTCTCCTCCTCATCATTAACATTGTGTCTTCAATTGGCCTTTTTAGGGAACAAAGCTACTCTAAGACACTGAAATGTACCTTTGAGGTTATTCAAAACAACCTGATTACGTCCAGCGTTCGCACTGAACCTGCCGCAGTTTTGAGTTTGGAGACCTGATCCACTTTTTAGAGTGTCTGCACTTTGCAGCTTTCCACAGAAGTTCTGAAGTCATTTTTATGTTCATGTTTAGCTTAGTACTTCCAGAAATGCTGTGTTCGCTCCGGTAATGTCTGTAACTTACAAAGAAGATTTAGATGTTGATGAATCATTTATCTTCGAAACATCCTGGTGTTTTACATGTTGAGCATTTACACATTTCCTTTCTGTGGTCTGAAATGAGGAGCTGCACATCGTGCCTCTTTTCTGCTTCCTCATCCTGAAATAAACAAGACAGCGAGTTCATGACATGATGAAGAGCCTGGTCCTCCAGGGCTTCTGACATTCTTTGAACATTTTCATGGCAACCATGTGCTTGTACTGTGAAGGAGGGGAAAGAAGAAAGAGGTAGGTATTGAAAGCTATGTTCACACTCATGGTTGTAGTTTTTCTGCCTGCAGTTGTGAGACAAGCCCTGCGATTGGAAGTCTTTGAAGAAGAAAAGATCTATTCAGTGTATTAGTGTAGCTGTCTCGCATCAGTCTGGGAAACACACTTTCAACCCTGCAGCCATTCCTCTGATATCACACCAATCTGGTGCAGCACACCTGCTTCTCCTTGCTTCTTTCTCCCAGTTTCTTAGATGTCCTGGTTAAACTGTAGATTGTCTCCATAAACCCACTCACTGCAAGCTGAGAAGAAGCCGTCCCTGTCAGAAAGCCTCCTGAGTGCTCAGGCTACCTCTTCTTTCTCCTTGGTAGTGATAACAGCTGAGTTTGTAAATCTGTTTAATGAAAAGCACAACTTTGCTTCACATGGTTATGTACATATTAGCGTCAGTGCTGAAGGATTTACCATCGCAGAGAGATTATTGTCATACACTGATGAATGGATTCTCTGAATCCAGGATGTTTGTGGTCCACCAGCTGCAAAATGACACACTGAAACATGCAGTCACTGAATGATTGTCATTTTCAGTCCGTGTATGCTGCTCAAGCACATTGCATTTCTTGGTAAGTTTGCATTTGTCAGGAACAACTAGCTGGCTGCAGAGAACTGCTGAGCAATGCAACATTTCTGTACATCTGGGATGAAAACATTACCTACCTTCTCCTACAGCCCAGCCCGTTCAGCTGGTGAGTGTTGAAACTGCTCAGTCTGACTGTCGCTGCACACATCCTCCACTCTGTGCCATGACAGTCAGACCCACATGTGACAGGAAAACATGTTGAACTGTGATCCAAAAGTCAGACGTTACCATGGACAGCTTTCTGCTGCTATCTCTCTCCAGCTTTCCGCAGACATGTTGACATCGCAGCCACTTCAGCAGGTGTCTAACAGGTAGCGCTGATGAACCTAGCTTGTGTAGTGAACATGTTCCTGTTTGGTGGAAAATGCCTTGTGTTTATGTGATCTGGATTATTCCAATTGTTTAATCCATGAAAATGACATTGGTTACTTCAGCCTTCACACAGTCGCTCTTCCAGGAGCAGAAATAATGAAGGATTTGTCATGAAGGGTCTTAATCCCGGGGCGGTTCGAACAGTGGCTTTTTTGCGGTTCTCTCCAGGTACTCCAGCTTCCTCCCACTGTCCAGACATGCATGTTAGGTTAAATGGTCACAATAAATCTTCCCTAGGAGTGAGCGTGTTTCTCTGTGTTGGTCCTGTGATGGACTGGCGAGTGTCCAGGGTGTACCTGCCTCCAATAGATGCTGGGATAGGCTCCAGCTTCCCACAAAGCTTATTGGACTAAGCAGTTAAGAAAATGGATGGATGGATGGATGGATGGATGGATGGATGGATGGATGGATTGATGGATCTTAACCCCAGCTGTGTTCACCATCCACACCAGGAAGTTCTACACTTCCATTATTTTCCAAGTTGTCATGTGCTTGGTGTTGGGGACCCACAGGAATATTGGACATATTGAGAAGAGAAGTGGACTGTGGACTAAACGCTCAACTCCCTCTCCCCATTTTAGAAAACATGCTTAAATTGTGTAATTGTTTATTGTTCATTCATTTCTGATATACAGTATGTGTACACATATTTATACTAATGTTCAGGCAAATCATTTGAAAGAATCAGCAAACTCAGAAACGCCTTAGGGGCCCTTGAGGCTGAAAACAAGAGTTTTCCAGTAAGCCTGCCGTGTACAGCCGTGTGCCAATGTGCTTGTGCTTCTCTGTTTCAGGTGAGCAAGAGTTAATGAGAAAATATGGAAAGGATAACATTTCAGCTGGTCAACAAGTGTGCTAATGTGTTGGACTAGTAAAAACACACATCTGGATGGAGGTGTACAACTCAAAATGTAGAATGTAAATTTAGTACTTTACCTGGCTAGTAGCTTACCAGAAAGTCACGGGTGTAACCAGCGTGCCTGCCAGAATACTGGTTGTGTGACTGTTTAAAATATTATCGGTTTCAATGTGGTGATGAGAAAAACAAGAAAGTGTTGTACAGTAAACACCATATAGCCTGCAGTGTACAGCCACGTGCTAATGATATTAACGGAAGTAATGTTTTCACACTTGCGCATGCTTCAGACTCACTTTGTGTTCAAGTTGTGCAACTCGTGGAGTCATGCAGAGGCAAGTCTGAAGCACAAGATGATTCTAGATATCAGCAACTGAACACTGAAAAAACTGCATCAACCGAAAAACATTATAGGTAGCTAGCACAGAAGAGGTTTTCCATGATTTCTCATCCTAACTCCAACCGCAGGCAATTAAAGAAATACTCAAACACAAAAATAAAGATATTTAGTCATCTGTGGAACGGACAAGAGTGAAAAAACAGCATCCAAATATTTTAACCAGCCTGTTCTAAACGACTGGGTGGAGATATGTCTATCAAACTCAACTGCCATTTGTCCCTCCCTCTCAACCACTCTGCATGTGGCCCTCCTCGTGCACAGATCGCATGCTCTCAGAGGCTTACAGCTCATGTAAAGGTCATGAAGTAAGATTTTGGCTACGTTGGCTATCATGTCACGGTGATTCCCAAGCTTTTTGAGCGATGACCAATAAAATAACATAAGTTGGTGTATACTTTGTTTTCTAAAAGTAAATTACTAATCTAGTTTACTTTATGCAAACAAAGTAGCTTGAGACAGAAATAAGACAGAACAACTCTACATTTTAACCTATAATTTTATTTAATGAATGAGGGTTATACCTCTGCAGCAGCTACTGCTGAGACATAAGGACTGAAGTAGGTGTCGTACAGAAACTTTATATTACCTATATTTACACCTCACTGGTTATTACTGGTGCTGGGTTTCTTCCACACTCATGGGTTAAACTTTACATTCAAACAAAGCCCAACATTTCAGTGGTATTGTTTAAATGTAAACATTAAACAGGAAATCAAGAAAAGCTCAATTTAACAGGTCAACAATCAGCAATCATGAACGACTCAATCCCTGATTTTTATGTTATAATTTATTTGAGTCTGAAAGTTTCTTACCAAGAAAGTTGTTGTCACCAACCAGAAGAATTAAGCATAGAAGGAAATCATAGAAAGATCTCTGATATCGGATAGATAAGCTTTTCAAAGTTTTATAACTGAACTGGAAAAGCATGTTGTATCTTGCTGAACATTAGTTATTTTCCCTTGTTTGAGCATCACTCCTACCCACCTGCATAAATCACATGACTGATACTGGCAGCCATAGAAAATTCCAACAACTTCCTCTCCAAATACACTTCCTTCCCCTCTTTCTTCATGTTTCTCTGAGAGTCTCTGTTACGTGTGTCAAGTTGGACAAATGAAGTGGGAATGATTGGCTAGCCTCCCTTCCATGTTTGGGCTTATTAGAATTTAAAGAATGTTATTATCCTTGTATTGTCATGCGTGTTTGTTGTGGTTTTTCTTTTGGTCAGAAAATAGAGCCAGGCAGATAACTGGTAACTGGCAGCAGCTGGTGTCTCAGCTCTCTGCCATGAGATGAGCAGGGGGATGATCGGATAAAAGGAAGCAGGTGTGCAACAGGTAGAGGAAGGCAGCATTAGTAAAAATGAAGCAGAAAGCACTGACACCTGTGGGAAGGGAAAAAAGGACTGGTACAGAGAAAGTGACCGGCAACAGGGCACCAGCCGGTGTCCACCAACGAGTTCTGGGATTACTTCCACGACAGGCACCAATGACCTCACAGCTACAGCTCCAGCTGGCCACTTCAACAATCGAGGCATGGAACCTAGTCCACTTGGACTCAGTATCTTTTGTCTCACAGGGGATATGATTGAAGGTCTGCCCGAGGTGAGAGATTAAGTTCTCTCTGAAAGGGGACTCTGCCAGACGTTCCCAGCAGACCCTCACTACACGTTTGGGCCTGCCAGACCTGACCGGCATCCTCCCCCACCATCTGAGCCAACTCACCACCAGGTGCGTTGGCAGCTCCTCCCCTCTCTTCACCCGAGTGTCCAAGACATGTGGCAGCTAGTCAACGACACAACTACAAAGTCAATCATCACACTGCATCTTAGAGTGTTCTGGTACCAACTGCACACATGGACACACTTATGCTCAAAAATAGTGTTTGTTTTGGACAATCCATGATGAGCGCAAAAGTCCAAAAGCAAAACATCACTAAGGTTCAGAGTGGGGGACATTCCTCCCAGTCACACCCCTCCAGGTCTTACTATCATCACCCATGAGAGAATTGAAGTCCCCCAGTATAACGAGGGAGAGCCCACTGTGAGTGTCCTCCAAAACATTCTCATCAAGGACTCCAGATAGGGTAGGTACTCTAAACTTCTGTTTGCTCACCCAGGAGGGAGGCTACCCTCCCGTCCATAACATACAGACACTAAGTTGGGGGACGATGAGCATGTCCACACCTGCTTAGCCCCTCTCACTCGGAGCAACTCCAGATTATGGGAAAGGTTCAGCTCTCCAATGCCCAAGCCCAGTCTTCAGGTGAGTCCAACTAGAGAGGTAATATTCCACGTCTTTCCACATCCCCTGGACGAGGCTAGTATGCCCAGCCAAATCCAACCAAAGATCAGATAGCAAAAAGTGTAGCTATTGTGTTATGGGAGAATTTCTTCAGCCATTGTGATTTTCCTTTTCAACTACATAGTGACCAAGGAGCTTGTTTTGGACTTTGTGTGGTGTGGCAGAACTATGCAGACTTACTGGGATTTCAAAATCTTGCTCTGTGCCTTACCACCCACAGGGTAATCCTACTACAGCTTTGGGAACTCTGAAAAAAGTATGTTTCACCCTTTGTGTTGAAAGATTTAACTGGGGAGTGACCATTTCTTATGTTTAACAGAAAGCTACATCTCCCCATTGAGCTTGTGGTATCAGCAAAAAAAGGCCATAATTCCAACACATACTTACAATATGTGTGAGAGCTGAAAAGAGGTTAAAATAGCTTCATAAAAAGCAGAGAAAGACAGTGGTTTAACTGTTGGGATGCTAAAGACACAGTTCTGCCTTTGGGTGTGGGCGATAGAGTCCCTGTGAGGAATCTGAGAGTCAGAAAGAAACACATAATGTCTGATAAATTGGAATCTAAAGTACATGTTGTTGCAAAGCAACCTGCTGAGCACATTCCAGTCTATGCTGTGAAACGTGAGGATGGTGAGGTCAGAGAACATGTTCTGCATTGCAGCATGTTGTTTCCCTGTGGATTTCTCCCTTTAGACCTGGAGCATTTCAGCCAGGATGGCAGGCAAGGTAATCCTGCTCAGGCCCCCCAGACACCAGTAGCAGCAGAGCCGTCTGTTGAGGAAATGGACGAAGACATGGATCCTCTATCAACGCACCTTCACTTTTCACATTAGGGCACATAGGTAAATGACAGAGAAGGATGAGTTTGGGGTCAGCTGTACATCTCAGTCTCAATCTCTCCTGACCCCTACAGCTCCAAAATCTGTCACAGATCAGGTGGAGACGACAAGAGACTGTAGCTGCTTCAAGTATCCAGTAGAGCACAGAGGTGTAAATTACCTCCAGCTTATCTCAGAGACAGAGTTGGTTACAAAGTACATTGCAAACAGCATAGGTTAACCCAACCCCCCGGCTTTGTAATACCATAGCAGCAGCAAATTTCAGGGTTAGTGCGATTCTATTTTAAGAGATCCTCCGTTGCCACAGAAAATTGTTTCGGCATCATTGTAGTTTTGTGTTGAAGATATTCAGGCGACACAAAGAAAACTTTTTTATGTTGAACAGAATGAAACCCTCCTTTCTGATTCAAACACACAACATTCCCACTAAGTCCAGACAGTCCAACAGAATATGATTCATATATTAAACAACCCAACAGCTGGAGTAAAAAGTGGACTAGCTCAGCTCAGCCTCTGCAGCACTAGAATACAGCAGATACATTATTCTAATATAACATCGTACATGCCACAAACTAACCTGAAACCTTTCATTGATCAAGGATAATAGAGTACAATATTGTTTTAGTCAAAGTAAATAGTGTGAATAGAGAGTAATGTGTGAAATATTTCCAGCCAAGGTAGGCAGCAGCGCAACAGGAAGGGCTGCAGCCTTTCTGTGCAAAACAGTTTGCATCAGAAGAGACATGGAAAACATCGATAAGGAGATCTGTTTCATCCAGATTCATGATAACAAGCTTAAATTGATTTAAGAGTAGATTTCTAACATTCAGACAAGTTTACAACTTTAGTAACTGGACCTGAGCAGCACAAAGAAAAAAACAACTAAAGTTGTTGATTAAATCTACTGCACCTCACAGTGACTGAATCAGCATGCAGGTTATTAAATGTGAGGGGAAATATCAGGCATTAATAGTGAATATCGTGCAAATGCAACCGGGCCACCGCAAAATATCAGAGGCATCCCAGAGGACATATCCCAGACAGCCTGTAAGAGAGACAACCACACATTGAAGACGATGAAGGAAGCCCCCAGGCAGAGACCCCCCTCTGCCGCCTCACTCCAGGACAGAATTTTCTTGAAGATGTTGCAGGTGGTTTTGTTGTTTTTCCTGTTTAGATTGAACATGCTGTCAGTGTCTGTCTGGTGTTTGCTGGTTGTTTCTTCTTTTCCCTTTACCTGTTTTCTTTCCCATTTAATTTCTCCTTTGTTTTACCCCAAACCCCTCTTGTCCAGAATAATCTAGGCATTCAGCAATAGAAATATTCATAAATACAGAATAACTTAAACGACAGAGAAGGGCCTCCATCCATAAAGCTCCTCTTAGCAAAGCCAGAAAACCATTCTGTAGCCATGATGCTGGACAGGACCAGTTAAAATAAAACATCTGCACCTCTTTGCTAGGGGTTAGCTAGAGAGATGGAGTCCTGCATGATGAAACTCCAGCTAAGTCTTCATCCGAGCTGCAAACTCTTTCATTTAATTTGCTGTTATCTCATATTTCCCATGAAGATGAAGATGTTAAATTATTTAAACTTTTTGTTTTTTCTCTTCATTTTCATCTTCACATCCTCAAAATTTCCTCTTAATTCATCTTTTTTTGTCTTACTGTGTTTTTCAGCCTGAACTGAGTCAGCTGCTCCTCGATACAAACGTTTCCGTTGCCATGGATACTCATCAAAAGAATACAGCTGCATTATAATTTTGTTTGCCGTTGTGAACATCATTAAAGTTGCACTTATGTCCTGCTGAGCATCTCCTCCCACAGCCGTTTTCCGTCTCTGTATCAGAAACGGTTTTGTTAATAAGACTTTTATAATCCAAGGTGACAACACGACACAGAGGAACAGCTGCAAGCCTTCCCTTCCAAAAACATCCAGTTTGCAGAAGAAAACATTTATTCAGACTGCATGTGGTAAAATGAGGATGAAAATATAACAACTTTTTCACATAAAATCTTAATGATTCGACTCTGCGGTGATCGTTTTCCTGGCTGATGTTTGATTCGTCTCTTGCTGCAGGAGACGTTTCCATACCGGAACCAGAATTTCATTTGAGCAAACAGGAGAAATTATGGTCTCTAAATGAGTGGCATGCCTTCCTTTTCACTCTTTTATGATTTGTGACTCGTCTGTTAAGTAACAGTTCCGTGCGAGCTCAGCCACCTCAGGTGCTGAACCAGTCCCATTCTGGCCTTGTTTCACTGCCTCTCCTCTCTCATTGTAGTCTGTTGCCTTCACATTAACGCCCACACCCTTTCCCAGAGGCAGTAAATCATTTCTGAATAATGATCCCCACTAGAAACTGTTTAATTTTTGCCTCACTATGCTATGAATCCATAACATAAACTACCAGTCTTATATGAGAACTTTTAAGGTGAGATAAACTCAGAAGATTGCAATAAAAAGTAGACAAACTGACAAGTAAATACTCAAAAAGCATTTACTTTTAATCCTATTTGTGGCTATGTTACGCCGCTGACAGAGCTGTTAAAGAGACACAAACAGCTTAATGAATAATATGGAAGTGCCAGACCTGGGGTGTCTCAGATATCACTACTTCTTATCCAAATGAAATGCAGACATTAAAGCACGAATGATTTGTAATGTAAAGAAGTGAAAAGAAAAGTTTAAATGGAAATCAATGGGACACATGAAGGTCATCAGAGGAAGTAGCTGATACTACAAAAAAAGAGCCAAATTCAAAGTCAGCTTTATTATCAAACCTGCAGGGTGTACAGGATAGCAGAGCAATTTATGATTTCTCAAACTAGAGAGAAGCGAAAAAGAATGTGAGCCAATAAACAAAACAAATAAGTACTGTCACTAAGTAAATAAATAAAGCCCATTAATAAAGAGTCAAGGCAAATTACAGTCAGAGCAATGTAATATTAAAAATACTGAGAGGAAATCAGTGTTGTTGACATATTCTACACTAATCACAACCAAAGCCTGAAATATGTATTTTATACATGAATATTACATTATATTAATTCTATAAATATTACAGGAATATATCATGTTCTGTATGTTTTTTTTAAGTGAAAAGTAATAATCCAGATAGTTAAATTGGCATTTTGTTGTGGCATGGGGAAGGCTGAACCCAGGAAGCAGCAGACACCAGGCTGGTGACAAAAATAATGTTTACTGGGTGAACCAAGAACCAAGGTTAGCAATAACAACATAAAACAGCAGTGGCAGAGGTGCAGCGGGATAAACATGATCTTGGAGAAGCTGTTTTACTCCTGAAATGGAATTCTTCTGTAGAAGGACCGTCACGAGCAAAACAAGAACTTTAATATACAAAACTGATATGAGACTCTATGAATGGCCATCACTGCAACGCTTCAAGGTGACACTTCAAGGCTACACTACAAAGCAGCGCTACAAGGCAGGGCTACAAAGAAAAGCTACAAGACAATGGTATAAGGCAGCATTTCAAGGCAATGCTACAAGGCAACACTACAAGGCAACACTACAAAGCAGCGCTACAAGACGATGCTACAATGCAATGCTACAAGGCAGCGCTACAAGGCAACTTTACAAAGCAGCGCAACAAAGCAGCACTACAAGACGATGCTACAAGACAATGCTTCAATGCAATGCAACAAGACAACGCTACAAGGCAGCGCTACAAGACAACGCTACAAGACAACGCTACAAGGCAGCGCTACAAGACAACGCTACAAGACAACGCTACAAGGCAGCGCTACAAGACAACGCTACAAGGCAGCACTACAAGACAACGCTACAAGACAACGCTACAAGGCAGCGCTACAACACAACGCTACAAGGCAGCGCTACAACACAACGCTACAAGGCAGCGCTACAAGACAACTATACAAGACAACGCTACAAGGCAGCGCTACAAGACAACTATACAAGACAACGCTACAAGGCAGCGCTACAAGGCAACGATACAAGACAATGCTACAAGGCAATGCTTCAATGCAATGCAACAAGACAACGCTACAAGGCAGCGCTACAAGGCAGCGCTACAAGACAACTATACAAGACAACGCTACAAGGCAGCGCTACAAGGCAACGATACAAGACAACGCTACAAGGCAGCGCTACAAGACAACGCTACAAGGCAATGCTTCAATGCAATGCAACAAGACAACGCTACAAGGCAGCGCTACAAGACAACGCTACAAGGCAGCGCTACAAGACAACGCTACAAGGCAGCGCTACAAGACAACTATACAAGACAACGCTACAAGGCAGCGCTACAAGGCAACGATACAAGACAATGCTACAAGGCAGCGCTACAAGGCAACGATACAAGACAATGCTACAAGGCAGCGCTACAAGGCAATGATACAAGACAATGCTACAAGGCAATGCTACAAGACAATGCTACAATGCAATGCAACAAGACAACACTACAAGGCAGCGCTACAAGACAACTATACAAGACAACTATACAAGACAACGCTACAAGGCAGCGCTACAAGACAACTATACAAGACAACGCTACAAGGCAGCGCTACAAGACAACTATACAAGACAACGCTACAAGGCAGCGCTACAAGACAATGCTACAAGACAACACTAGGCAATGAGTAGACTGCAGACTGGGTCTTAAGTAGGCAGGCTGAGCTGGACAGCAACAGGTGGATGTAAGCTCCTATTTTAACACCACTGACACCACCATGCCCAGCAGGAAGTCCGAGCCACAAAAGGATCAAAGAGCGAGACAAAACCAAGTAAAAGCCAAACTGAAATAAGATTCCTGAAAGATTTAATGATTACAAGGTCTGAAAAGGATTGAAGCAGATCTGAAGGTAATTTATAATTTATGAAAAAAGCAGAAAAAATACTGATGTAGGATGATTTATAGCGGTTTTTGTGCACGCTACTGAGTGGAAGAGATGACTGACAGGATCTTTTCCACATGTTTACTAGATGTAAACATGATGCCTAATACAGATTTAAGCTAGTTGGACAGCAGTCTGGATCATGAAACAGAATGACAAAAACAAGTGATTGTATTTGTCCAACCACAGCTGGGCTTGGTAATTAATGTATGTGTATTAGACTGACTGAAACTGCATGATATGGACCCATTCAAAGCTTTATTATCACACCTCGATAACGCGACTCAGTCTCACAGTCCAGACGGTCACCTGATTCAGATAAAGTCCTGATCTGACATCTGCAACATCATCTGACAAAACCACCGTTCACATAACTTAATGCTACATCCGAGAAGGGAAACATTTGTCAACACTGACATGTTCTCCTACAGAGCACAATGAGTTTAAAGTGTTTCTGTGCTGTCCACAGCATCTCAGTGGACAACTCAGTGTCCCTCCCATCGGATTTTACTGGGACAAGGATGGTGGTCCAGTTTAGTGGTCAGCATGGGCTGTAGCGTCTGACCACAGCTCTTAGTGACTGCATAGCTCAGTTGATGAACTGTGTCTGAATGCTTGTCTACATATATTTACAAACATTACTGACAACTCTGCTCGACTGGAACATCAATAACATAATCAATTTCCTTCTTGCTTGAAAGTGTTCATCTGAACTGAGCCAGTGGAGGTTGAATCTATACGTCAATTCCTGTGGCTGGAATGACCTTTAGCAGAGTTCAGCTTTTCTGAGGACACTCCATGTTACTGAAATGAGAATATGAATCATTATCCTGCAGCCATTTGTCCATTTAAACCAGTTAAAATAAATGTTAGGAATGTGGTGACAGCTATTTGGCACAGGTCTGCGATTGTGGAAGTCATAGAGAGGTTCCTCTGTGAGCGGATAATGGGAAGCTCATATGGTTTTCACAGCTATGGACTCATGCAGTGTTAGCCGAGGAAGCAGGAATGTGTGAAACTTGCAGAATGTTGCATCTGTGAATGGGATGGAGTGTGTGAACAATCAGACCATCGCGTAGCCTTCTGCTTTATCAGCTCACGGTCACCTAGTGTTTGCAAATACATTGTTTTGGTCTGGTTTTTAGGTTTTTGTTTGTTTTGTTTTGAAATGTTTTCATCTACTTGGAATTTGAAAGAAAGCATAGAAAGATCTTCAAACTAAACAAAAAACCAGTTCCTCTACTGAGGGATCTGAGTGTGTTCTACCTCGGGGCGAGTGTTTCATTCAGACTGAGAGAAACAGAATTGTATTATTTGTTCTGGTTAGAACGGGAAAATAAGTGTATTTTTTAAATTGCTTGAACACACCTGAAGTCTTTTAACTGATTTAAACATTGTATTGCCTGAACTCAGCTGAGTTTGGGCCAAAAATGGAGCAGAAAGCAGAATGTTTACCTTTATCAGAAGATCTATTATCTTACAAACACCACATACAAGTCAGGAAGAGAAAAACTACTGCATTGAGACAAAGAACCTGCCAGACAAAGCTCAGGTTTAACTTTTCCCTCACACAACCAACACAACGTCAAAACCATCAGTTAAATCACGTCTTTTAGAAAAAATTCATGTGACATGTTTCTGCAAATAACATCCTTATAATTGATGGAAAATAATTAATTTCCACATGTAATTTCACACTCACATCCATTTTCATTTCATTGTAAAACCAGAATGAATAATTATGGTGATATTCCCAGCATGGGGTCTCTCTGAGTACTTCGACTGCCTCCCACAGTCCTTCACACATCTGATGAAGCCAAAAAGCTTCATTTTATGCTTTCATGTGAATTTTGCAGCCATGCTTTGTGGAGCATCCCTCTGCTGTCAGACTGCACTGCTGCAGCAGGTTTATTCTGAACACATTACCACAGCCCACTTCGTTGATCTGGTTCGGCTCGTCGGCCACAATCTTTGATGCTCATTTGATGTTTTGCTGAGGTTGAAGCTGGATATATGTTTCATCTAATAGATTTAAATCAGTCTGATCAGAGATCAGCTGACATGTTTACATGGATGTTAAAACCTGATCTCATCAGTTCTACTAAATAATTCTGCTGGATCCACTACAGCCTCGTTCTGTTTTCCTGCTGATTTTCTCAAGTCTTCCCTAAAAATAATGTCATGTTACCCCCACATGGTGCAAGCATGAGCAGAAACAGCATCCACCGCAGAAATGATCAGAATGATCATTACCTATTCATCACTGTTTTGATTCACACGGCCATATGTTTAATCAGATCAGAGTGAAGTCGATGGGTACGTTCACATCGGTGACAAACTTCCTTCCTGCAAGTTTGCAAGTTTTATTTTTTCAAACAGAGGTTGATTTTTTTAATATGCAAATCTGACAGATATGTAATTGACCAATCAGAGAAGCGTGTTGGCTGATAGATCAGCTTTTCCATACCACATCCGCTGCTGTTTCATTCAAACTTTTATCATCATGACTGAGCGTCTTTATTATTTCTTCTCTGCTTCTTGAAGCAAGCAGCTGCTGCTACAGCAGGTCCTCCAACTGTTTCACGGACGTCCTGTAGTCCACCCTGAAGCGGTCCTGGTCCAGCTTCAGATCCTGGATTAAACAATGAAACTCTTCTCTTTTCTAGAACAGGATGAACGCAGCGCCTCTTTTCCTCTTTTCTTTTGCAGCATCAGCACCCTGTGGTTGTGGCTTCATGTGGAATCCACCTGAGTTTGTTTTAGTATTTCCATCATTTATTCACAGTTTTGCATCACACTTGGAGTAAATAGACAGAAACCTCAATTATTCACCTCCAAATTATTGGCAATTTCATGTCGTTTATTCAGACAAGTTCCAGAGTGTAAAGGCCTTAACTTTATTCATGTTAATCCAACGGAGAAACGTTTTAATCCTTTATGTGCTAAAGTCACAAAACGGCGACAGCCATCAGGTTGATTACATATCTGTCAGATTTGAATATTAAAAAAAATCAACCTCAGTTTGAAAAAATAAAATTTGCAAAATTACAGGACGGAAGTTTGTCACTGATGTGAACGTTCCCATCGACTTCACTCTGATCAGAATAAATATATGACCGTTTGACTCATTCAGACAAAAATGGTGACGAATAGGCGTCTATCTCTCTGATCATGGTGGTGGATGCTGTTTCTGCTCATGCTTGAACCATGTGGGGTAACATGACATCATTATTTTTAGGGCAGACTTGAGAAAATCAGCAGCAAAACAGGACGATGACTTAAATCTGTTATTGGTTGGACCCTCTGTAGGACCCTCTGTAGGACCCCTTGGTTGGACCCTCTGTAGCTGCATGTCCCAGTTATCACCTGATAACAGCATCATTCTCAAACTTGGTCACATTCCACAAGTTTCAGTAACAGGCCATTTCTGTTTTGCCAACAACTCTCTCTCTCTCTCTCTCTCTCTCTCTCTCTCTCTCTCTCTCTCTCTCTCTCTCTCAACTATTATTACTGTCATACCTGTTCTCCACCAGCTTCTTTTGTCCTGAAATGCCGATGTCTGTATTTACTCTGACACAGATATACTCTCTCACACAGCTCAAGGGTTAATGTCCCCATAGGGGATCATAGCAGCCTGACCTCTGACCTTTCCCAGGATCCTACACTTCTACCAGCCTCTGGACTACATTTAATGCTCAATAAATGTCTTTGCAAACAAAAAAGTAGGATAAAGGCACATTGTTGCTGCTGAGCAGGACAGAGAATATATTTATCAGGATGTTAGAAGGCTTCGTGTTGGATCAGCAGAGATGCTACTATAATAAAACCAACTTTGGTTTATTGCCAGGAAAGGATCATCTAAGTTGTTAAAGCTTGAAAATCAAAGTTTTATTCATTAGGTACAATAATTTAAGTTAGTTTGACAAATCTAGGCAGTTGTAAGCTTTAACACCCCTTACTGAGTTGTCCAAACTTGCATCTGCAAGAGGAGTTGATCACAACACACCAAAGTTCTGCTAACTTTAATGCTTTTGTTTTGAAATGCAGGAAAACCTACTTTTGGAGTCGGCTTTAGAGTTTCAGTCACTTTCTTGCGTTGACAAGGATCGTTGGCAGTTAAGTTTCACTTCTTATTAAAACAAAACTTTATTTGACATCTATTATTAATATGCCTTTTAATATATAAAAGCAAACACACCTTTAACAATATTTAATTGTCAGTTATTTAACTTTATTGAGGGAAAGTTGCCAAAAGCTGAGATGGCTTTTTACATAATCAGCTTGCCTTCTCAATGTGTGGACATTATCTCTCTGGCTGCTTTATACATTCTTAATTATGGTTTGAAACATCATACACATCATAGCAGCAACACTTTACTTCCTAAGTGAACATTAGGACATATCTATATATTAATTGCTAACTTATATTGCTAATAGCAAATGTGGTAACAAAAGTAGTTTGTTAATAAGTTTGTTTGTTTTGTTTTTAAGTTCAGTTAAGTTTGTTTCAAGTTGCATCTCCAGACTTGATCCACTGAGCGACTTTGTGTTGCTCATCAATCTGAGCCAGTGAATCTCATTGTCTGGTGACCTCTTTATATTAAAAAAGGTTTTGGTTTCACTTTACATTACAGCTAGGTAATTAAAGGGTAACTGTGTGCTAATTTCATGGTAATATTTATTAAATAACTGGTAATATTCCATTAATATTCTGTAATTACCAGTATTAATAACCAGGTAACATCCTAGCGGTAACACTGGGTACATCATAGTAACAGCGACTAAAACTGAAGCTAAAAGGTAATAAGTTGCCTGTAACCTACAGCAATAGGAGGGTATCTATATTAGTACTATATTAATATTGTGGCAATTACCTGGTAGCTCCCTGGAAACATTTACAAATACCAATACATATTTAAATAAAGGAGTAATTATATCGGACAGTTTCTATGTGTTGTGTTGATAGATTGTTGCTGTGGCAACCTGGTATCTGCTGCCGTTTGCAGACATCACACTCTCAAAAATAGAGGTACAAGATAAGGACATTTCTGTACCTATAGGTACATTTTAAAGAAATGTTCTCTCAAAAGTACAATACTGGACTTTTAGAGACCAGAAGCACACCTTCAGAGTATGAAAAAGGGTTCAAAGTGACATAAAGTACAAATTTGTACCATTTTAACCATAAGGGTACCTGCAGCATTGAAAAATGTTTGTCGTGACAAAAGCTATTGTTAGCAGCAATGCTTTAGGTGGGCCGGTATGCAGCGGTACACAGTACCGGCACTTTTAAATTCTATCCTTTTGTGTACCGGGACTATTTTTTACAGCGTATGGTGCACACTGGGACTTTTACCAGCTTTTCTTCAGCAATCAGTATACCCTCCTACGACTTCACCACATATTACAACTGATATTTGATGATTTTATTTTGAAAAAAATTTAAAAAGTCGCCTCAAAAGAAATGTATTGTTCAGACCGGTTTAGACGCACAACACTTGCTGTAGCCCACAATGTCAATATTTTGAGTTTTTGAAGATTATTTCTAGATTAAAGATAATATTGCTAAGTTGCATGGACCAGGCCTAATGCTGTGAAAAACATAACACAACATGATAAGGTAAGGTTGAACTTGATAAAGGTACAAAAATAGACCAGAACTGAAGGGTACAGAAATGTCTCTCTAAAGAGTACACCCCCAGCGACAAGCATTTGTACCTTTTTAGGTACAAGCTGGTACCTCTATTTTTGAGTGTGCAGATTGGACATCTGGACATTAGACAGCAGAAAACAGTTCCTGATGAATGTATCTTATCTTCTAGTCAAGTTAACTTGTTTTCATGCTAGTTGGTGAATGGTAATGACAGTAACTAGAATAGAGAAAGGACAAACGCGGGTGGGAAGATCTCAGTCCTGTAACACGTTACTGTAGATTGTTTAGTCAACCATGGTCACTGCGCACCATTAAGCCTAGTATGTAAAATACTTATCAGATTTTATATTCTTGTGCTGAGCAGCAAACTGCGAACTACAGGTACCCCTGAGGGACAAGTAGCAAACTGCGAAACACAGGTACCCCTGAGGGACAAGCAGCAAACTGCGAACTACAGGTACCCCGAGGGACAAGCAGCAAACTGCGAACTACAGGTACCCCTGAGGGACAAGCAGCAAACTGCAAACTACAGGTACCCCTGAGGGACAAGTAGCAAACTGCGAACTACAGGTACCCCTGAGGGACAAGTAGCAAACTGCGAACTACAGGTACCCCGTGAGGGACAAGCAGCAAACTGCGAACTACAGGTACCCCTGAGGGACAAGTAGCAAACTGCGAACTACAGGTACCCCATGAGGGACAAGCAGCAAACTGCGAACTACAGGTACCCCTGAGGGACAAGTAGCAAACTGCGAACTACAGGTACCCCTGAGGGACAAGTCGCAAACTGCGAACTACAGGTACCCCTGAGGGACAAGTAGCAAACTGCGAACTACAGGTACCCCGTGAGGGACAAGCAGCAAACTGCGAACTACAGGTACCCCTGAGGGACAAGTAGCAAACTGCGAACTACAGGTACCCCATGAGGGACAAGCAGCAAACTGCGAACTACAGGTACCCCTGAGGGACAAGTAGCAAACTGCGAACTACAGGTACCCCTGAGGGACAAGTCGCAAACTGCGAACTACAGGTACCCCTGAGGGACAAGTAGCAAACTGCGAACTACAGGTACCCCGTGAGGGACAAGCAGCAAACTGCGAACTACAGGTACCCCTGAGGGACAAGCAGCAAACTGTGAACTACAGGTACCCCGTGAGGGACAAGCAGCAAACTGCGAACTACAGGTACCCCTGAGGGACAAGCAGCAAACTGCGAACTACAGGTACCCCTGAGGGACAAGATGAGCTCGGCTCTGGATGGCCAAAAAACACCTTAGATATTCTTGTCCAACATTCAGCTCTTTGTTCAGGATTAATTATTTAACTCTGATTTCATATTGTAAATGCAGAGACAGTTACCTGCCTGCACACAGTGAAACTGTGTGTGTGTGTGTGTGTGTGTGTGTGTGTGTGTGTGTGTGTGTGTTTGTGTGTGTGTGTGTATACTCTTAACAAGTACTCGTGGTTACACCAATTTCACAGCTGTCTTCTGAAAACTAGAATAAAGTTATTTTCTGAACTGTGGGAATCACAGTTACCAACATGTCTGAAAGGTTCAGCATCGACATTATCAGCGCCTCATCCGAAGCGTAACAGCAGAATGACTCCATGACTCAGTCCAGCATTATGTAAGTTCTAATAATAAAACTCAGCACGCAAACTTCATGATTTTACAGAAATCTATGAGGTTAAAACTAAAATCTACGCTTAGTCACATTTCACAATGTCTGAAAATGACTCATTTACTCAGCGGTCCTTCCTCGCTTAGCCCGTTAGCAATAACTAGTATAACATGCTGTACTACATTAAGCTTATTAACTACATGGAAACACAGTTTAGTATCAAATGAGCAACTTTTCACCAAACCCTACCGAGCGCTTGTTGGGAATAAAATGCTTTTAACATGCTTGACCCACTTCTGTCCAACGTCCCCGTCTTCTGCTTGCCCAGGGAATGTGTGTAAACTGAACGGTCTTAGACAGGGGACATCTTCATGGATTAAAGGTCTGCACTCTTTATATTTAGTGTTACAGTGTTGAATCCTCATCAGACATGTGAACGGCACAGTTTTTTATCACCTAAACACATGTTTGAGTTTGAGTTCCAGCACTCTCTCTGTTCGGTTTCCATGGAGAGTTTAGAGAGTTTTTTTTCTACTTGGAAATCCTTGTGACGTCCCGGGGGATAAGGTTCGGTGATTGGTTACCTTCTACTGGTTAACAAGGGCATGTACAAATACATCAGGCGGGTGGAAAACGTGGGATAAAGTTATTTCCAATGATGGCTGGTGAGTTTACCAAAGAGAGACATCCTGCTGCATTCGTTGCTGTGGGTTGCTGTTTTCCACTTCGTTTTCAGGCTCTGATTCAGGTTCCAACATGTAGGGCTGTATGCTATGTGGTGACATTGTATTTTGTTTTTTTTATTGAGTTCATATTAGCCTAATCCTTCTGTTTATGAGATGTTACAATGACGGTGAAAGCAGGTGCGGTGCGCGCTCCCGATGTAGTGCAGTGGCGGGAGGCGGGGCTTAATGTGGAAGAGTCTCGTTTTGCCCACAGGCTGATCTGACAGCCTATGGAGAGGGTCTGTCTGAAGTAAATAAAGCCATTTGTGACAATAATAATAGTTCCACTTTAAGCAATAAGCAGAATCAAGCAAATAATGACCCCAATTTCATCAGAAATGTTCAAAATTGTTTAAAAAAAAATGGGTGGCGTCATAGATAGGTGCTGGTCAGACTGCTGAGGGTCCAGTTGGGTGCAGATGTTGACATGTGGTGTTGCAAGAAGCGCAGATATTCTGTTTCTTTTTTTTATTTCTTTTTTTTATTTACTTTTGTACACGTGAACAACATCAAAAATTGGGCGTGTTCTTAGCGTGCTTACGAGACAGACAGTGAACGTATAATGACATGTGTGTTGACCTAAACAGTCGTAACTTGTGTTAGGTTTCAGTTGATATTAATGAAGTGTTTTCTTTGATTGGTCAGTCTCATTTAAAACTGCTCTCTAAAGTGAATGTAAAACTATTTTTATCACCTTAGTAAGTTCTCACTAACACACTCTGATCTTCTGGTCTCCTCCCAATCATAGATCTGCTTCTTAAACTCTGGACACCATTTTCCACTCTGCCATTTGCTTCATCACGCCTCCTCCAACATTCATCAGTGCAGCTTATATTCCAGCTAAATCTGTCTCTTCTTCACTCCCATTGATAAACACGTCACGATGTGCTGATTTAAAAGACCATAACTGACAAACACTGTTGTATCTTCACTCGTTCAGTTTCTGTGACATCACTTGTACTTTGTTCTGGTAGCTTCACTAACCTGTTCTCCCCAAACTCCGCTCTGCCTTTTGTCATTTATTTTGTCACTTATCTGCAGCAGACAACTGAAATCCTCTACTGCAGGATCTAACGCTCGGTTCTTCCTACCAATTTCTATGTATGAGATTGTACCAAAGAACTTAAAACAAACAAGGGAGAGCAACAACCATGGTGACAAACACAACCATCTTCCTCTAAGTCCACAAGACCACCCAGACCAGCCATTCAGCGCAATAAAACTGTCGTCCCAGCCAATAAAACAAACTCTTGTGGGAGTAATATCAAAGGTATTTTCATGACAAAATATTTACTATTAGCACTAAAACAAAACAACTGCTAGCGTTTTACACAGAGCAGATTAATATTAGCGCCACATAACAAAAGATGACAGCCCAATCTCCTACTCAGCTCCCAGGGATTCAGGCTAGACAGACCTAAAACACAGTTTAGAGACAGGAAACGTAACCAGAACTTATGGTAAACCAGCGCATTCCAGTCACAATCTGTTCAGAAGACCAAGCAAGATGAGACAGAAGGACGCAGGCAGATATAGCCGAGCAGGAAGCTTATGACTCGTGTCTCTGCTAAAGTATTTTGGTTCTTCATAGCACAAAAAAAAGTGGTATTTGTTATACTAAACTATGTACTTGAGTATATGTTGTATATTGTTTTCCCATTTTTTGCTATTAAAAAAAAGGTTTTAACTTAAACAACTTTTGAGTATTTTACAAAGACACGTTCCAGCTTCTTTTCCAGTTCACATCATTTACATCTTCAGAGAAGTCAGGAGCGAAGTTACACTTCAGGGTTGTGGTGAAACTGGAGTCTATCCCAGCATTTAGGAGGCGAGAGGTGGGAACAACCTGGACACGTCGCCAGTCCATCACTTCATCTGAATTATCGTTCTTGTGATGTTGTGTCTAAAACAACAACTATCTGAGTAAATACAACCACAGCTCCACATTTGTAATTTTTATCATCAGCCTAAGACACTCAAAAGTAAACAGAAATCTTTAAAGCACATTTTTAGTGCATAAACTGCTTTAGTTGATCATTTCTGCACAAGGAAAAAAGAATATCAGAGACAAACTGACCCTACTTGTCAGATTCTAATTATTGCTATCGAAGGACAAATTAGTCAGCTGAAAACTGCGCTAGCAGTCAGGAAGCCTCTTATCAGCATCTTCTGAGCTGTTTTGTGGCGGTAAACGCTTGATGTCAGGTTCTGTTGTGCCGTCTACAATGGAAAAGCTGGTGTGTAGCGTGTTCACTTCTATGTCAGTTCAGAGAGGGCTCTGATTACACACCTTTACTAAAATGACATGTTTTTCACAAATCCTGTCTATAAATACCCAGATCTGTTGTTGTTTGTTATTCATCTCTGTTCCACCAGAAGGTATTCAGTTGTGGAATTATTGAGACTTTGGATGGCTCAGTGGGGATATACTGCTACCTCACTGGAATTCCCAGAAACAACTAATCTTGATGGTTATAAAATGCAACGTTAGCCACTATTCTTCTCAGTCATTGTGTCCTTTTGACACATAGAGCCAGAACTACTAAAGGTATGTGTGTACTAAAACATGTGCATACTCATTGCATGTGCAAAAAATATACAAACTGATTTAGTAACAGAGAGCACTGAGATTCGCATCTTTCAAAGGTGCAAAATAACGCGACTGCATCCAGTTAGTACAACTGGCAACCATAAATATTGACATAAAGACAGGAGGTTGCTGCAAGACTCCCAGTGACTGAGGTGTAAACATTTCAGATTGTCACTCTGTGAAATGCCAGAGCACAAACGGCATTCCCACAAGTCATTGCTCAACAATAAGAGATCTGTCCAAGTCTAAATATTACAGCGGAGAAATTCATTTTAAACAGCTTTACCTCATGCTTTACTCTCTTCTCCCATCTGCATCTTTAGTCTCTTTTAGCTCAAGGAAAAGTTCAGTGATTGCCAATTATAAATTTATATTCAATGTAGGCAACATGGAAACTTTCTTTCCACTTTTTTTTCCACTAAATATAAAGTTAAAACAATGTGAAAAGCATTCAAATGACAAACCCACTAAGTATCATTTTATGCAAAATAGAAAGATTACATTTATATGTTTGTGAAAGACACATAAATTCCATCTATATTTTAAATCTACGAGACATAGCAAAAGAGAGCTGTGCAGCTTTAAAAGCCTTGTATAATTAAGCGCCACTCTGATCCCATGACTGCGACTACCATCCATCATGTATGGGTCTTCTGCACGTTTAGTAAAAGCAGCAATGTAGGGTCAGGCATGAATCACTTTGTGGCACAATGTGGAGCATAAGAGGTAATGGAGGTTTTTAAATCAGAGATGTCTGTAAAATGTTGTTACTGTGAGCTAGAGCTTGTGTGTATCATGCAGTTTCAGTCCTTTACAACGTCTTAATCAGTTTATATGAAGCAGAACTGTGAGTGCTTGAGAGTAACTCTTCATCACTGTGGAGGTGTCAGTTTGCAGAAAAGTCCTGCTCTGTGCCTTCAGATTAACACAAAATAAGAGTTGGAAAGAAAAAAGATTAGAGCACTTCAGTGCTGTCAACTATGGATTCAATTATATAACCCTACCAATTCAGTTCAATTCAGCTTTATCTGTACAACAAAGTCACCTCAAGTCATTTTTACAGACATACCCCAACTAAACCCAGTTCACAAGACGAACACGATAAACCATTTTAAACAAATCCCTTCTATGTGCCTTGCACTCTATGACAGAGCAGCCTCCGTACCGGACTGTAACAGTTGGTTAGGACGTTTTATCAGTCACACAAAGGTGAAATATCACCAGGTGGAATGTAACCATAAGAAACTCAAGGTTTTCTGCATGTCCCCCAAGAGTAACAGAGTCCACACACCAGGCCTTGTTACCTGGTGCATGTAGCGTCCGGCTACCTCAACGTCACCATGTTTTCATAAAATCATGACGCTGCAATCTAAAAGTCTCTTATCTATTTTATTCACCAAGGGACAGTTTGTTAGAGAAGAAAGTGCTGGGCAAGGAGAGGTGGTGCAGTGTTAGCTTTAGCCCTTAGCCTGCCGCACTTCCCCCACAGTGGTTTGCAATCCTGAAGCCACCCAGATCCATTCCCACCCAGCCTGATATAACAAGCAGCCTCCGGACTTCTGGAAATTTCAGGAATGCGTTGAAGAGTGACGAACGCTAGACAAGTAGTCTGATCTAATACTCAAAGGTTCAGGTTATAAAAACAAAGCAGTTCAGGAAAAATATTCCTAATTTGCCGTAAGTGGGCGATGCTGGATGTCACGACATGCTCGAGCCGCCATCTTGTCTAAGGCTGACTTGGTCCTGTGTGGTGAAGACTCGTTGCAGACAGTTGTTTGTCTACATCACCGCAGTATTACCAACTAACTAGAACATACTGTATCATCCAGCCATCAGCTAGAAGGAAGGTGAACTGCAGGAGATCAGCGTTTCCAAAAGCAAAAGCCAGTGACTGATCATAAAGCAGGACAATAATTAGCCCCTCTGGTAGACATTAATATTGTTGTATAGCTCCATGAGAATACACATTGTTACTGTGTTTATGCATCTTTGTTGTCAGTGTGTCCTTTTAGCAAATGCTGTACATCTATGACATCGTGCTCAACTATTAACTCTGTTGGGTCAGAAAGTTGGACTGAATGCAGTCAGGTTGGTGGTAAGTCGAATTTCAGAATACATTACAAAGACATTTTTCTTTAAGCTTCAGTATATCTGTGAACTCTAAAGAACATGAACATAAAACTCAAATAAACTTTAATTTTAAGTCACCACTTTTAAAACAGGACGGACATGGATTTTCAAATATTAAAGGCAATAGTATTTAGCATTAATATTGTATCGGCCCTTCAAGGCCTTTCAGGTAATAGACTTACATGACCCGACTTGCTTGGAAAAGCGACAGTCATTCATTGAGCAAAGCACACAAAAGGGTGCCCATGTAGAGCTTCTGTTACAGTTTGAATATTGTAACAATAAAGAAAATGTATTTCTTTAATACTGTATTTTAAAATTTTAGCAAAATAATATTATTTCAGCGCTGCATAGCATCAAATCACTCATCATCAAAGGCGGACAATAATGGTGCAGACTGCCAACGCTGTGCTGAATCCAACAGCTTCCTCCAGATTAGATGGACTGGAATCTGACTGAACTTCAAAGCCAGTGGAGCTGATAAAACGGCCCATAACGGATTTGCTGTCTCTCTTGCACTCATTCAAAATGCAGTATGAATATGGATTACTGAGTGGGTGAAGTAAACCGGTGCAGAAAATATGCCCTGCACTGCAGGTTAATGATTTTCTGGGAATATTACTCTAGATGGACAGTGGCAAAGCTGCTAAGCTGAGGGAAGGGGGCTTGTGAGCATGCGAGCATTTGGTTGTGCACACAGTCTTAACCAGTCGCCATGAAAGATGTATGATCTCATAGCACTGAAGAACTGCCACACACACATATGCACCCATGTAGAAATAAATGCAGCAAATGCACAATTACAAACTAAATATTGGGAATCTCTTTGCTTTCAAACAACCAGACTTCTACATGCAGTGAATTCCATGTTGGAAACATGCATTTCAAGGTTACCATGATTAGAGTAAATAATTTTACATAACATCAGTGTTGGCAGTCTTCCACTTTTTGAAACGGTAAACTGGGAAGATCATTTTAGATTTGTTACACAACCCCGAAATTTTCTTTCTTATTATCATTGAGTTCAATTTCAGCCATTTTTTCTCAGTAATTCAGAACTGTAACAGAAGATAAAGCAAGTTGAAGCTGCAAGCAGCGTCCATTGGGTCCGAGCCCCCAGAATCCGGAAGGCCCAATTCATTGGGGGATTTTTTCATATCAAGGGGTGCTGTTGAGCCATTTTTGCATTGAAATGTATGCAGACAATAGATTATCAAAATGTTTGCCGGTGTTGTGGTTTCTGCCAAGTTTCATAGCTTTTCATGGGGGCTAAGGTGATCAAATTTGAGTGAGTTGTGTTGAGAACAACAATGAGAATAATAAACATTTGGATAGCAATAGGACCCGATCTATACTTTGTGTAACTCAAACCCTAATTACTGAAATCTTGAAACATGGCAGTCCACTGGAAGAACAGTGATAGGGACAGGAATAAACTTAAAAACAGGGTGTAGAACTGCTAAAGCATCTGCGTCAGGTTAGTCGGGAGGACTCATTTTGATTGGGTGGGAATGGAAATGTCCCACCTTCCAGCTCATTGATTGAAAACACATGGTTTTCAATCAGTGGTCATTTCATGCAATATCAACCCTTTGAGGTGAATTCACCTTGTGGTCAAAAGCATTTGAGTTCAAATGAGCTTTTACACGACTGCAATCTGGTCCTACCATCTGCATGAGCAGAACGGAGTTCATTTAAAAGCAGAAGCTTTTCACCATTGTGAATGCTCTTGTAGTCAAACTCAAATTCAAAGCAAGCTGCAATGCATTGGAGGAGTATACAGGTTATGCCATGCCAGGTATTTAACGTGGTTTTGTGGATTTTTGTTGTGAAAACAGGATGTAACATGAAACTAGGGCATAAAGCAGGTATTAGTATATGCAACAATAAAGCCAGAGGCGAGTGTATCACGTAATGCTACGATGAGGTCAGGTCAGGAGTGGGCAGCATGAACCTCTAGCTGTCTCTCTGTGTGACTTCATATGTGCTTGGTTTGTGACCTGAGGGTGAAATGCCTGAGTCTAGCGTGGTTGTGGGAACTGTGGAGTTTTGCATTCATTAGACTCATGCCTTGGGCGTTTTTTACATATACTCAACAACTCAAAGATGCCGCATTTCTAGTTAAGTCCTGTGCACAAACAAAGGTGACAACAGCATTGATTATTTCACTTTGAAAAGAATATAACGAAACAAACCTAAAAAAAAAACAAAAAAAACTCCTTTTCTTTTCTTGAAGATATTTCACTAAGCTGTGCTGCCTTTTTGGCCAAGTGACTTTTGGAAATTAGATTTCTGACCTCTGAGAAGTTTTATCTGATTGATTAAAGGAGAAATTAAAGCCTTTTTCTCCATTTTATGTTAAAGCAGAAACAAAACTGAATAAAATATTCTTTACTGGTAAGGTAATTTAGAAACTCCACATATCACAGTGTTGGTTTTACTATACATGTACGTCTGCAGTCTTTCTCTGAAGCGTCACTCTTAACCACTGTATACGTGTGCATCACATGCTCCGTCTGCATCACATGCTCTGTGTGCTTATGACTACTTACAGGAATAATACCTCCTGCCTGCAGCCTTCAGGGGTATGACGTCCCAGCAACAGGTTAGTTGGTTCCTTTTTCATTTTCAGTTTGAAGTTAGCAAAAACTGAAATGAAGTTCATGAGAAGCATGAATTTGCACATCACTTGACAGATCAACTGCTGTATATCCACTTTCATCTATCTATCTATCTATCTATCTATCTATCTATCTATCTATCTATCTATCTATCTATCTATCTATCTATCTATCTATCTATCTATCTATCTATCTATCTAGGTAGCTAGCTAGATAGAACTAGATAGCTTCTTGAACTAGATAGATAGCTAGCTAGCTAGCTAGCTAGCTGTCTAGATATCTATAGAAACTGCATGGGAGCCTTTTGACAGATTTCTGGGTCCCAAACCAGCAAGACTCTATTGGTCTAGAATATATGGAGGCAAAAAGAAAAGGAGCAGTGCTGTGCTTTCCGTCTGGCTCCCTGTCACACCAGGAGTGCTTCAGAGCAGAACGTCTCTGCCATCGCTGGATTCACTTGATTGTGCAATAGTTGTTACACTAATGAACATTTCAGTTGTTCAAGCACATGTCATGTTCTTACACTTTGATCACTTTTACTTGATTTTTGAGTTAAATTCTATAAAATGTGCGATGTATGACCTTGTGATGGACTGGCAACCTGTCCAGTGTGTGCTCTGCCTCTCAACCAGTGGTTGCTGGGATAGAGTCCAGCTACCCCACGACCCTTAAATAGAACAATCAGTTTAGAAAATGGATGGATGGATGGATTGATGGATGGATATAGTACATTTTTAATACCTAGTACCTGTCTCTGATGGGTAGAGAGACGAAAGAGAGACTAGAGATGTAATTATCTTTATTTTATTTTTTACAACATTGCAACACGTTGACTCATGCAGATGATACAGTTCTGATGGCAAAGTCTGTAAATAATTAGATTAATTTTAATCAAGTTCTACCCACAATTATCACTGATCTTAGGTATAGGAGTAATCAATAGCCCTGATTGGAAGATGGCTGCCACATGGCCTGTCATTCTAGGAACATGAAAATGGGACGATTAGGTGACCTGGACTCATTAACACTAACATGATGTTCCTGCTGCAGCCATGCGTCTGTTAAAAACAAAATAAATCGATATACTGATGACCATTAGGTCATTGACTGAGTTCTAACAGAGATCTGATACTCAATAAACCACATTTAATGGTTTTATTTATTTATTTGTTTGTTTGTTTTCTGTTTAAATAATCATTAATTTATTTATTTCCTGTTAAACATATTGTATTGATTTTAATGAGTTTTTCATGCTTTGGGAGAGTATAGCATCTGGTTGCAGTTTCTCTTATGCACAAATTTAGCAACAAACTCCAAAAATCTGGAAACACTTAATTAAAAAGTGCAAAGAATACAGTAGGATCCCCGTAACAACCTCGCGCAGGATGCAAGCATAGGATGCGGTGTTTGTAGCTTAGCAACAACAGAGCGGGTGACGTCACAGACCGTGTCAGCAACAGTACTCGGTATAATTTAAGCCACTATTAGATGACACCGCTACACCCTCTGTAACAGTTCAATGTTCAATGTGTAAATCTTTTACTTTACAGTAACATGTCCAGGATGGCACCAACAGTGGCTAAACAACACCGAAGTTCCACCTCCCTGTAGTTTTCTGACCTTTTCTTATTGCTGTCTGCCCATATAGTCTTAAAACCGTGCACAAGATACTTTAGAATCCAAGGTCCTGCCAAATGTCAGTGAAGCACACAAGACTGTATTCCCTGTATTCTTTTTGAGGCATTGTTAGCTCCTCAAGCACGCTCTTTTTGTTTGCTAGCATTATCACGTTACCCATCAGAATGGTTGGAAGAAATGGTTTAAATTTCCACCATTCTTCTCTCCACCTTGTCCTGCCCCTGCATCCTTTTCACTTCCTTCAACTCATATTGGATTTTGTGTTATTTTGCTGATTATTGGGAGAGATCCGTCAGCTCTCCCAAGAAAAAAAAATTCTTCCGTTGTCGTTGACAATCATCATAACCAGTCTTAAAAAGTCCAAAGTACACAGAGAACATACAGAGAGTATGTGTAAAAACTTGAAATAAATAAATTGATAAAAAAAAGTTGTTTACCCGTAAAGTCCAGTCGGACCAACTACGGCTGGCAGCACGCAGGACGCTCTCGAGTGGATGTGTTATGTGTGTGCACGAGTGTACTAGTGGGTTTTCAGCAGAGTCACTTCTCTTCCTGAACAGTCCTATTTTTATGTGAGCTCCAGACATAAGCAGATGACAAATAACAAGAAAGACTGAATTCCAGTTTAAAAACGTCTGTTTCACCAGTTTGCCGCTGGCAAGGACAAGTTATCAAGTCCTCTTCTTTACAATAGTAGCCTAAGTGTAACAGAAAACAAGGACTAGGCAAACAACAATGCATCAATGTTCAACATGTGCAGTCTGGTTGTTAAGGATTCATCTTTTTTAATCCGCTCTTTAAGGCAGGTGCATAAAAAGATCCTCAGGCCTGTGGATGAGTGGTTTGTGCGACGGTTGTTGTTGTAATGCCCGAGTGAACTAAAAGGAGATGTGTGAAACTGTAATTCTATGAGGAAGACTCCCACTCCCATTACAGGAGAATGAGCCTTTACTCACCTGAGCACTCACCTGTCAGGTGTGGGGTTTGGTAAGCCAGTCCTTATAGTCAACATGTCTAAAATAGTTTTACTCTTTGATATAGCTTTAGTTTGTCAGCTATTGCCACATATAATCACAGTAACCTTAAGATGTCTCCAAACTTGTGTGACAAGTTCTGCAAGTTGTAGAGTCAAAGTGAAAACCTTCCCTTTGCCCTGAGGAGTAAACTTTGGTCAGGCCGATTCGTGACTACAAAAGCACGTGTTTCAATCCATCGCCATTGGCATAACTGTCAGACAATTGCATAATAAACACACTGCGTTGAAGAAATAAGAAGAAACTAAACACATGTAGGTTATATCCACTGCAGGCTTTTTTTTTTTTTTATGTTTTTGTCTTAACAAAATATGACTGCTCACAGACTAAACAGATATAGGTACAAAAATATAACAGTTGACACTTTGAAATGGATCCTAATTTAAATCTGAAGCTTAATTTTTATTTCATAACAGCATTTTACAGTGTTTTCTTGATGAAATTTAAATCCTTCACTTGGTGGCTCAGATATGGCCTCCCGTGTTTGTGTAGTTTAGTATTCCAGATGTGTGTCGGGTGCATAGCGACCTGGGTGACAGCTGAAGGCGGGGACCCTGGCAGTCCAGTCCTGCAGGGACCTGGAACATCACTTCCAGCATGGACGAAGCCTGAGCTGGTGCATGAGGTTGAGCAACTCCAGCCAGGAATAGTTGGATTCACCTCAACGCATGGCTTGGGATCTGGAACCAGTATCCTCAAGAAGGGCTGGACGTTCTTCCACTCTAGAGAGTGTCCAGGTGAGAGGCGCTGAGTAGGTGTGGGCACACTCATTGCCATTGTGCCTGTACATTGGGTTCACACCAGTGAAGAGTGAAGTCTCCCTCTGCCTTCGGGTGGTGAGATGTTGTTTGTGCTTAAGAATTGAACAGCAACTCTGAGTACCCAGCCTTCATAGAGTCCTTGGAGGGAGTGCGTTTGAAACATGTTAAATATAGATGCAATTTCTTTCAGCAACATTGCTCTCAGGCTTGATAGATCACACTGTGGATGCTAAATTAGTATATTTACATTTTCTCCTCCCAACGCATGTGAACGCCCCATATTGCATATTCATTGCTGCAGGCATATGAACTGAATGGAGACAGGCTATTTTGCACTTTTGTAAGCCGCAATCCTCAGTATGTGCTGTTAGTAAATCAGTTTGCAGTGAGTTTGAACACATTTTAATATATAAAAACCTTTAGTAGATCCAGGCCTAAGTGTTAACTTAAACTTTTTAACCTGGGAAGAACAGACCATTTGCTTTTAAGATGTGTATATTACTTAGGTTGGATTCTTCAAGTCCCACAATGTCAATAATTTCTAGTCTAAATATTATTGGTCATTTTATTCTTTAAAAAACAAAAGGAACACATTTGTCTTACAAGTCTCTCCATGGTTTGCTGTATCCACATGATTAGAAATTATATTCATTACACACAGAATACATTATTTCAGTTAATAAGAACAAGTAGAAGAGACTTTTTTTCTCTCCATTCACTTGATGAGTTTTATTGGGAACTATCAACTAAATCTTAGGATAAGATTTGATAAGAATGAGATCCATCTTGTAAGAAAAAGTGGGTCAGTCCATCCACCAATTCATTTTTTAATTTATCTATTATTTGTTCTATTTCATTTACTATAATAACCGGTGTTGCCATGTCCGCTTATTATAAGCGACTTTGGACTTGTTTTTTTGTAAAGTCACTTGTAAATATCATCAGTCGCGGGTTGCGGTTTTTTGGGCTTGTTTTCAAAACACCCGTTGCTTATTTGGGCTTAATTTATTCCCAGTATGAACCATTCCTGAATCTTGCTCACTTGTTCACATTTATGTGAAAACCGTTACACAGTAGTTTATCCATTTCTTGGATCTGTCCAAAACCCATTTCCTTGGTAACCACTCTGGCCCAAACCGGTGTTGTACCATAAAGTTATTGTCTGCCAGAAATTGATTAAACAGCCGCAGGAGCACACAGCCATGTCGATGACTGTCTCAATCTGCTGCTGTTTTTCTCACCACAAAAGCGATGTGACAGGTGACATCAGGCCCATTTTAACAGAGGAAGTATGTTTTTGCTACATGTTAGTGCTTTAACTGATTAACAAGTGAATTATAGATATGAAACGATATTCACGCATGATGCTGCTTCACTCCTCTGGTTATGTTTGCCTTATGCTTGTTTGCATTTAGGATTTAAAGGCCAATTAATGGTATTTATTCATTCATTTATTACCGAAAGATTTATATGGAAAACGCTACAGTATCATTTACAATGATGTCCAAGAATCGATGATGATGCATTTCTGTCAATAAAATATGGAATCTTTGTAAATCCTCAGATGGCCTGTTTTCATTTGAGAGTCAACTGTTATTACATCCACCCCCACAAGCCTCTTAAGGTGGAATTTGACCTTAGAAACAGAGTTTCGCAAGCCAAAAAATGATTCTCATATATTGTTTACTAAATCAACTATTTTACTTTATATGGCTGCAGTTCATGTAGGAGAATCATATTATACAGTTTCTGGATCAACTACTTGCCTATATCCATCCCATTACCCTTTAAGGTGGAATTTGACCTCAGAAATGAGCTTCTGTGTGCCAGGAGAATTTAACTTTGGTTTGCTCCCAATTTTATAAAATGTAAGTTGTATACAGTTGTAGTCAGCAGTTTACACACCATGCCAGAATTCATTATTTCTTTTCACAGAATATGAATGATAAGATGTTGTTGATTTTCTCTGACGGTAAAGCTGCCCATTCTCCTTGGTAGCTTAACCCAAGCTCTAACCATGAGTTAATGAAGAGTTCTGGGGTAACTTTTATTCATGTATATATATATATATATATATATATATATATATATATATATATATATATATATATATATATATATATATATATATATATATAGGGGCCAGGTTGTTTCTTTTGGGCTTGTTTTCATCTAGCTAGTTTTTTTTCTAGCTTTTTTTCTCACACAATCTGGCAACACTGATTTATTATAATAACTTTGTTGCAAGCCGGAAACGTAAATGCAAATACTCCAGCGAAAGCAGAACTCAGATCAGCCAGAATGAAAATGAGGAAACTAGTAACAAAATAAACAGTGTCACAAAAAAAGAAACATTTTATACAATGTGTCCAGGTTATTTAATTGCAAATAGTAAGTTTTACTTTTGAAATTCCTTTCTTTTTCATTCCAAGATTCTTAATTTCCGTGTCTTTTCAGATGTCTTTTTATTTTTAACTTTTTGGCAATAATGTAACCCCATAAGTCTGAAGTTCACTGGAAAAAATAGTTTACCGAACTTACCTGCTACACAACAGTCATTTACATCATTTACTCAATCCACCAACCAGTGGTCCGCTTTTATGTCTTTTACTGTGGTGAAATTGAAGACAAGCCTCTGTGGTCCTGTGAGGACCTCTTTAGTCACTTAATATCCACAGCAAGGTCCTGTAATGGTTCGGTTCTGGAAACACTTGACATTGTCATTTGAAGACAGTCATTTCCAAGGGGAAATGTGGAAATAATGGTGAACTGGACTCAAACACCAGCATCACTCTCACACATGTGTGTGAAGGATTTAGATAGCTGGTTTAAGTCTGAGCAGCCTATTGATGATGTAAGAATGGTATTATAATTCTTTAGGAATCCTTAATGGAGGCCTTGGCCAGAATATTCCTGTGAGAGCCAGCAGATTAACATGCACAAGACTTCACTACAGCTGATCCCATCTCCTCGTTATGCCACTTACCTCCGACTGGGATGTGAAGATAAAAGAAAGTAAGACGTTCGCACCCAGAGTCAGAGAGACAGCAGCTAGGGGTGAGAGCAAAGCTTTAATAATCGACATGTTATTATTTTATCAACGCGTTTAATGTGGCAGATGGGGAACTATTTAAATAATTACCTAATATACATATATACATGATATGATGGAAGCAAATATGAAATTATGAGGAAAAAAAACAACCAGAGATTTGTCTTATTGACATCCTGATCATTGTGCTAAAAATGCTAATATCACATTGCTAAAGCTCATTTAATGGATTGCACAAGATGAGAGAATCAGACTGATCATCTCTGTGGTATTTTCTGTACTGTGGTCTCTGCTGGACCCCATCTCCATCTCCATCAGGCTTGAGATGGACATGTCCCTTCCAACATCTGTTCTGGGACTGACCTCCATATTATGTTCATATAAATCTGTTCTCTTTCTACACATGAAGATCAATAAAATCATACATTCTATGTGTTTTATGAAGATTTAAGTCTGAATTGAAATTGATTATTTTGAATCTAAGCATATTTAAACAATCAACAGTCTATAACTTACATTTCTACTTGTTCTAGACATCAGTATGGATGTCTTCATTGTGATGAGCTTCAGACAGTGTTCACATAGCTTATAAGGACAAGAGATAACTCCTGGGTCATCATTCTTGTCCTAAATAAAAAGATAAAAACATTGTCTGAACATTTTTAACTTGTTATTCTATTTTCTCTTTGAGCTCAAAGTAACCGAGTTTCCTTTAGCAGCACAACAAAAGATCCAGTGTGCATCCCAGTTGTCACAATTCAAATCCTTTCTTGTTAAATAAGTAATAATCTCTGTGAACAATTCCAGTCTGGTTTCTGCTGCCTCCAATGACGGCCCGAATAAAAATCCCAACAACCTCCTCATGGTGGCTGACTTCAGTTTTCTCACCATTCTCGATCTGAGTGTGGTCCATTTCCCACTCTATTCTCATAAATGGATTCATCTCAGTTGGCGTCAAACACTTTAATAAACTGGTTGAAATATTCCCTGTCTGGCAGCAGAGTTCATCCAGCTCAAATCATCACTTCCTTCTGTGCATTTTCCACAAATATATTAACTGTTACGCAGATGACACTCCGCTCTATTTGTCCACCAAACCAGATAGCGAAACGTTGTCATAAAGCTGTGTAGGTGGAAGAATGAGTTCTTTTTGTTGCTGGGCTGAATCTGGGTGGTGTGTCCAACAGGTTGAGAAGGTTGGGATAGGGAAAGGTTAGTCCTTCTGTTTCACATCATCCTTCCTCCAACCCTCCTCTCACTCCTACAGTCTTCACTTAGGCTGATGAAAGTCAGGTCACCTTTACAGGCACTGAAAAGTGGAATCATTTCAACCTTTCATTACCTGCACCTCTCTTGATTACATTACAAGGTTTTATCACCAGGTAGCAAAAAACTGGGAAACATGACGTGAATGAGCTTTAAAACTAAACGGGCTCGATGCACTCTCCAGTACTTCCTGACTGGAAGACTGCATCTTTATTTCCTGTAGCATGCTGTGGTACGGGAGTGATTCATCAGGTTCCAGGCTCAGCTTAAACATGTAAGGACAAGACTTCTACTTTAAAGAATAACTGTCAGAATTTTAGTTATAGTTGTCACCTTGATAGAAAAGTACACACTTTGGGAGTTGGCTGTGTGTATTCATGTCAACAATGACACAAAACACATCCTCATGACTTCTTCTGTGTTCCAGGCTTTTAGGAGGTGATCAGAGGTCTTAAGGTCATTGTTACCTTGACCTTGCATATATATTCCAGGAAACTTGTCCAGAGAGGCTCAGCACTGCGGCAGACATTGCAGAGAAGACCTGCAGAGGACCATGAGGCTCTGCTCAGACTGTGGTCTGAGCAGAGCCTCATGGTCCTCACAGTCTAGGCGATGGGTGCTTTGCTGATGTCTGCGTTGTGCTGGAAGGTGTGGAAGTTCTCAATAACCTGCAGTTTCAGCCATGCATGCATGATGCTTTATGAACTGTTCCACACTCTCAGTTTGAGATATCCAAAATGCCTGAAGCGTACATTCGAGGTGAACCAGAAAATCCTGATGGACCTACTCAACCAAGCTAACACTGAAAATACATCATAAATCAATAATAAATAAATCTGTTGAATCAACAAGGTCTGATTGTTCTCATTGATCATTAAAATTCTTATTACTGAATGGAAAAGAGTTACATAAATGTGATGTATTATGATTAATTTAGTTTATCATAGAAGCATAAGTAACGTAAATTAAAGAAATACATGGTATTTATCTTGTATAGGAAACCTGATTATTGTACTTTGTGTATTTGAAATTATTTATTATTATTCTTTTACAATAATTATACTTATTAATACTAAATACATAAACTTGAGGATTATCCTATTCAGATAAAAAGATAAGGATAAGATAAGATGAGATAAGCTTTATTTATATCGACACAAGGTTCAGAACAATGAAAACATAGAAAAACTGCAAGGTTTGAAAATACAAACCACGGCAGTAAACTTACACAGCAGTGTCACTGAGTCTTCATGGAGCTAAAATGCCATAACAAATATATTTTTAAGTGGTTTAAAAGCATCTACTGAATCCAGAGAGTGGAGATCCTGGGGAAGCTCATCAGCTTTAAAACATCGTCTCCCCGCGTTTTAAAACGGGTTCATGGGACCATCAGCAGGTGTTTCCCGATCGACCTTGTACTTCGACTGTAGGGCTTAACTAAGTCCTCGGTGTGACCAGGACCCTGTCCATGCAGGGCTCAGAGAGTAAGTACCAGGATTTTAAAAAGAATTCGATATTCAACAGGAAGCCAGTGAAGAGACTTTAACACGGGTGTGATGTGGGTTCTTCTGCTGGTTCCAGTCAGAAGCCTCGCTGCTGAGGTTGGCACTGAAGATGAGCCACTGCTTCGTGTTTAGGCATGTCAACACACTGTTGCAATAGTCTAATCATGGGGACAAAAATGCATGTATAATCATTATAAGATCTTGCTTATTGGTCTCAGCTTTGCAATATTACATGGTTGAAAAAAGCTATTTTTAACCAACTGAATGATGCTCTAAATAGGTTTTATTACAGTAATATTTATGCATTATTTAAGTTTATTTGGTAGGTTTGTGTTGAAAAGATATAAAATGGGAATTTGTCATGTAATTAAATTACATAAATCTTAAAAGTTTGGATTAAATACTTCTGAATGTAATTTCCATAAATACTTATTATTACTCTTTCTTTATAAACTATACAGCAAACCAGAACAAAACATTTAATGTCTTTCATCATAATTTCTTATCATTATATCAGTTTTTTAAAGACATTTAATTTCTTTATCCAGACCAGAACGTTCCTGACTCGACACAACGAAACACAACCTCCAACACTTTTCTACTGAGTTTTATTTAATAAATATTTCATTTCCTTGAAAACCACAATGGATTTGTCTTTTTCAAATCTTTTGTTTATTGATGGTAAACTTTTTCTGGTTGTATGTTTACTTCAAAATACTGTAAAATTACTGTAAATTCTAACAATTGTAACTTCGCAAATAACGGGTTGGATGGATGGATTTTTATATCTGCCTTAACGACGTTATTATTCTTTATTAAAATGGAAATAGTTGCTTTATGTGTGGATCCTCAAGTTTTAATGCAATAAGTCAGATATGAAAGAAATGAAAGAATTGTAGAATAGATGAAGTCCATTACTGTCCAGTTTAACTCTGTTAATAGCAACTGTTTTTGCTATTTTTGTTTATTTACCATTAATATGAGACAGTCAAAAACACAATCTCTCTTTAACCTTAAACTGTCAGGACTAATTCCTCCAACCTCATTTCCATATTACTAATGGCGTTCATGCTGTTTATTACTAAACTAGCAAGACTTAGGGATCATTTATTTCAGTAAACTAGTTTTTTTTTTTTAGGTGTTTCCAGATCACTACTTTCACACACTCCATATTTTCCCTAGCATGAAAGCAAACAGTTATGTTGGTGGCAAATAAAACACATTTAACAGTTTATATACATAAACAATGTTATTGATATGCAACATAAAACGTTTAGCACCAAGGACTGTTCCCTGCGGTAACCCGCATTATGTTAAATGTATCAGATTTTATTTTATGTATTTGAACTTACAGTCTTAGCTCTTTTAATAAGTTATAATACACCATAGTGCCCTCACCCCCTCTCCCCCTTACTGCCGTATGCATTCATATTTTATAAAGAATGTCACTATCTACGGCGTCAAATGTTTTTTAAGTTAATAAAATGTTAAATACATCATTTTACTTATCTGCTGTAGTATATATATATATATATATATATATATATATATATATATATATATATATATATATATATATATAGAAGCTGGAGCCTATCCCCGCAATCTTCGGGCAAAAGGCAGGGTACACCCTGGACAGCTCGCCGGTCCATTGCAGGGACACACAGAGACAAACATTCACACACACTCACTCCTGTGGGCCTATGGGCAATTTTAGAGTAGTCAGCTAGCCTAACATGCTTGTCTTTGGGAGGAAGCCGGAGTACTCGGAGAGAACCCACGCATACACAGGGAGAACATGCAAACTCCACACAGAAAGGCCACTGTTCAAACCTCGCCCCAGCTGAAGATTAGCGACCTTCTTACTGTGAGGCCACAGTGGTAACCACTGTGCCACCGTGCAGTCACATTCCTAACCAGTTAAACCAAACTCTGAATTCCTTATGATGCAGATTACTCTGTTTCATTATAGCTTCATTTCATAAAACTTCGCTAAGCAGAGGATCACACGTGTTCAGATCAAGCAGCAACCTCCGGCGATTAAAAATACAGCCTATGCGGAAGTGCATAAAACTGCAGTTCCCCCTTCATCCACTAGGGGCTGCAAAACAGAGCAAATCCCCATAGACTCCCATGTTAAAAAGACCAAAGTCACAGCAGAAATAAACATGTTTACAGCCTATTTCAGAAATTCGTTTTAGGTTTAATAGGTCAGGTTTACCTTCGTGACAACTGTGGGGGGAGCGAATTTTTTTCTAACTCGCCCGTTTAAAAGTAATTTAATCTCGAAATTTGACATATTTAGAGGCGTGTCCCTTTTATTGACAGGTACCCGATCTCCCGCTTCAAGTCAGAAGAAAGTAGAACAACCGCGGTTTTTAGCTTGTTAACAACATGACTTAGCTTTAGCCCGCTTACCTCCGTTAGCTGGTTAGCTCCTGTTATCTCTGTGTTAGCTCGGTTAGCTTTTAGCTACAGAAAGCTCTGAGTTCGCTCGAGCTCCACCATGACACTCACAGCCCCCCTCTCAGCTCCACCTCTTTGCCCATATTTGTATTTTCCAGGCGAGATGACATGCATGCCCCTGCTAAGATGGTGATGGTAGGAACCGCCCACCGAGCTTCAGTTCAGCTCTTCAGAAACCTACGGGTGACGTCACGGAGGCTCCGCCCATCTTTTATATACAGTCTATGGTTCAGATCCTGAGCATGAGGAGATGGTGGAGAGGAAAACCTGCACCTGTACGTCACCAGCCAGTCCTGCATTCATATCAGTGGCGTATTTTTCTTGTTATCATTGCAGGTTGATCACAGCCTTAACAGTCACCACACCTAGAATTACACAAAAATTAAATATCGCAATAAAAAAAAGAATTAAAAAAAAAACACAAATGTAAATACCTGCACTTTTAAAAAAAATTCTCAAATATCGCTAAGAGGTTTTCACGCTCTTATGAGGTGATTTTTCAGATGTTTTGATATAGAAACGTATCACATAAGTGTAATGGAAACACTTTTTTCGCATTCACGAGTCCCTGGACGTGACGGTGGGGTCGTGACCCGTTTATTTCCTGAAAAGATGGTACAGTGCAGAATGAACAACAGCCACTTTCAGAGTTTTAGAGAAGAACATGAGGGAAAAATGCTTTGAAAAGCCGCAGCAAATTCTCAGCAGCAAGTAGAAAACCCCAAAAGAACGTGACATGGCTACGTTGCATCAACCGCAATTTTTGTAAAATCTCTCGAAAATAATTCAATTTTACAAGACTTCAGGCTAATGCGCTCAACACTGTCCAATAGAAACACCCGGAAATCACAATTGTTGCTTGTCAAAACTTACAAATCTCACTTTTGTTTTGTGAAATAAATGTTATGGAAACGCAGCTTCAGTCTCAACACAGGGCTCGTCTCTGCATGTCCACTGTCTGGGTGGGATGTTGTCTCATTATCTTATCTTTATTTATTTAGATGTCAAATAATGATGTTCTGAGAAATGAACGGAGGTTGCTGCTGGGTCCTGGGCCGTGTGAAGCTCAGTAAACCAGCCAGCATCTCTCCCTGTCCAGGGTTGCATCTTGACTGCTGCCTGAGGAGGGAAGCACTTCCATCTCCTCGGTCACATTTGCCAGTTTGTCTGGAGGGGAATCCGAAGCACTTCCAGGCCAGTTGAGAGATGCGGTCCCTTCAGTGGGTCCTGGGTCTTTCCTGGGTTTTCCTCCCAGTAGGATGTACCTGTACGCCCCACCAGACTAAACATGGCGAAGCAGCATTTAGCAGTTAAGCTGCAAACACATGGCACAAATCACCAGTGGAGATGAAACTCTTCACATGAAGACACTTTTACATCCAGGTTAAAAACATTTCTGATGTTTACCACCATGAAATCTAAACAGCAACGTTTCACTTATCTTGCTTCTTATCATTTTAATTTGACTTATTGTGATTTTTTTGCTACTTTTTTGCTGCCTTTTACTTCTTTTTGCACCATTTATGATGTTTTAATGTTTAATGTGAAGCCCTGCTACATGAAATGTGCTTTATAAATGAACGCGGCATGCCTTCCACACCTCATCGGGGTTCCCTGTACTCCGAGCCCCTCCCAGGTAACTGGGCTTTTCAGCCGGTCCACACCCTGCTGAGCAAACCCATTTTGTCCGCTTGTATTTGTAAACTCGGTCTTCCAGTCTCTGCCTACAGCGGCGACTGTAGGGGCCACAGTAACACACATTATACTCACATCATACACACACAATAAATACTATGACAAATAAAGTGACCTTGTCGTCATGAAAACTCCACCACTCAAGCCATGACTTTTTTCCTTTTTGTATTCATCTTTTTCATCCACACCTTCCTCTTATCTCAGCAGTGGTTCCCAGTCGTCCACACTTCCTGCCATCGTTGCTTCCACTCCTCCTCCCACCATCTCTCTCTCTTTCTGCTGTCTCCCACCATCTCTCTCTCTCTCTCTCTCTGCTGTCTCCCACCATCTCTCTCTCTCTCTCTCTGCTGTCTCCCACCATCTCTCTCTCTCTCTGCTGTCTCCCACCATCTCTCTCTCTCTCTCTCTGCTGTCTCCCACCATCTCTCTCTCTCTCTCTCTCTGCTGTCTCCCACCATCTCTCTCTCTCTCTTTCTGCTGTCTCCCACCATCTCTCTCTCTCTCTCTCTCTCTGCTGTCTCCCACCATCTCTCTCTCTCTCTCTGCTGTCTCCCACCATCTCTCTCTCTCTCTTTCTGCTGTCTCCCACCATCTCTCTCTCTCTCTCTCTCTCTGCTGTCTCCCACCATCTCTCTCTCTCTCTCTCTGCTGTCTCCCACCATCTCTCTCTCTCTCTCTCTCTGCTGTCTCCCACCATCTCTCTCTCTCTCTCTCTCTCTCTCTCTCTGCTGTCTCCCACCATCTCTCTCTCTCTCTCTCTTTCTCTCTCTCTCTGCTGTCTCCCACCATCTCTCTCTCTCTCTCTCTCTCTCTCTGCTGTCTCCCACCATCTCTCTCTCTCTCTCTCTGCTGTCTCCCACCATCTCTCTCTCTCTCTCTCTGCTGTCTCCCACCATCTCTCTCTCTCTCTCTCTGCTGTCTCCCACCATCTCTCTCTCTCTCTCTCTGCTGTCTCCCACCATCTCTCTCTCTCTCTCTGCTGTCTCCCACCATCTCTCTCTCTCTCTTTCTGCTGTCTCCCACCATCTCTCTCTCTCTCTCTCTCTCTCTGCTGTCTCCCACCATCTCTCTCTCTCTCTCTGCTGTCTCCCACCATCTCTCTCTCTCTCTCTTTCTGCTGTCTCCCACCATCTCTCTCTCTCTCTCTCTCTCTGCTGTCTCCCACCATCTCTCTCTCTCTCTCTCTGCTGTCTCCCACCATCTCTCTCTCTCTCTCTCTCTGCTGTCTCCCACCATCTCTCTCTCTCTCTCTCTCTCTCTCTCTGCTGTCTCCCACCATCTCTCTCTCTCTCTCTCTTTCTCTCTCTCTCTGCTGTCTCCCACCATCTCTCTCTCTCTCTCTCTCTCTCTCTGCTGTCTCCCACCATCTCTCTCTCTCTCTCTGCTGTCTCCCACCATCTCTCTCTCTCTCTCTCTGCTGTCTCCCACCATCTCTCTCTCTCTCTCTCTCTCTGCTGTCTGCAGTTTACTGTTTACTGTCTGATTTTGTGACAGTTGTTCTTTTGTTTGTAGTTCATATTATTTGTTTGTTTTATTTTCATTGCTAAACCACATGAAAATGATTTTTTACCATATTAGGAAGAAGTGGAGTCGGAAAACGTCTCACTATTTGGCAGAATGCTGCTGAAAGCTGCAGCTTATTGCTCAAACACACCTAGTTGCAGACGCTGGTCTGAGGATCAAACCAGCTGCTTTCAGGGTCTCCAGCTTCTGAATGTGAAGCGTTGGCTCAAAATACCCAACAGCTGGGACGGTGAGGAAGTGTGGGACACAACGTTTCTACATCTTTCTCCATGTTAACAATCTGAAACCGTGGATGTTGGGCAACCTGGAAGAGCGCTGAGGTCAGAGAAAGTTGTAGGATTTTCTCCCAGAGCAGTAAAGCTGAAACCATCCTGAGGTTAGGGGTCCATAAGGCACAAAAGATCAGGCCCAGTGGCTCCTGCTGCGACGTGTGTTTGGGCCGCCCAAGACAAAAGATGTACCCATGGGGCTAGCTTGTGCCAGCCCCCACCTCCCCCTGGAGGTCTGCAAAGACTTCAGACTTTTGCAGTCCCTTGAGCAAAAGGTAAAGTGTGAGGAAATAATCCTGCTTTTTATGACTGAGTTGAAACAGAAATGACATTAAAGTGTAGAATGAGGGAAAACTAAAACAGTGGGGGGTGGGAATGGGGTCTGAAATGCAAGATGAAGCTGTTATTTACGTGCACTCAGGAAGCTCCCAGCATCCTCATCACATATTTAGCCATCTGCATCATGTTACTAAACTTTGTGGAACCTGGTGAACATTCACACTGCTGTTTGTCAAAAAAGCTGCTGTGTTTCAGTTTAATTACTTTTACATCAACATCATATATAATAATATATAAACATGTATAATTTGTAACGGAAGTCAAGGTAAAGCTCTTGTTGACTTATGAGAGAGTTATGTATGTGTGCTCTAATGTTGTGTGTATGTGTGCATGAAAAGTATAAAGCAACACCGATGGATCTGTGTGTGTGATCTTTTCCTCTGTGAAGGACTAAGTTAATCCTGTTATCCTGCCTTTAAAATGACAGCGCCAACAGCTCTGGTCTCAGGAGGCTAAAGCTGCTGGAGATCTTGCTGTAGACAGTAACAGTAGCCGGCTGGAAGCCATGCGTTCTGTGTGAAAGGAAGCCGATGAAGATTTCTTTTCACAGAGTTGGAGGAATATGTGGATCAGCTGATCAGCCTTGATACACATTCTGAACCTGGAGTATTTAGTCTCTATCAGTAATGAGCTGTTGTAGTTTTCTGGAGGATTTTCTCATGTGGTCAGCGTCGCTTTCCACACTGGTAAATTCTTATTGGAAAACCATTTTGGTTCCTAAACAGAAGATAAGACATAAGTGCCGTGAAAGGTTTCTAGAAGCGTTGCATCTTTCCTGCGGCAGGGATAATGTTTGGTGTTCTGTGGGTTTGTGATGACAGTTCACCCGCACCACCCTTATAACCCGGCTCACAACAACTGTACCAATGTTGCAATGCAGACTGAAAAGAGCTCTTTGAGTGTTGGAGGGTTGTTTCATTGCCTCCTGATGTTTATGATCCATATCTGAGCTAAACATCATGTGTTTACACAAAGTTCAGTGGAGAATCCCTAACACTGTATTTCCCTTTAGAACCAACATGTTGGAATGAAAGCTTCATACGTTTGGACTCAGTTCTGCCTGATAATGATGACTATATCAGCAAACATTTTATCAATACAGAAACTGAAACAGAACAAACTCAATTTTTACTCATTTTTTCCTTTTTTAAATCATTTTCAGTCACACTTTACATTACAGGACAGTATTAATATAGTAACAGTGTGGTAACACGGGTGCAATACAGTAGTAATAACTGGGTAATACCCTGTAAATAAAGTAGAAAGTACAAAGTATGTTAAATCCTGATGGTAGCGCTGGATACAGCATAATGAGAATACACTACAACTGACATTACATGGTGATAAGGGGTCTGAAACCTCGAGTAATATGATAAACCAATTAACAATTACTTAAAAAAAACAGTTGGTAGAAGTAACAATAATGTTGTAGTAATTATGTGGTAACTGCCTGGAAATGTATACAGAAGGTAAATATATATTTAATAATTATAGTAACAGAAGTGTAATAAAAATGCAATTCCAGCTGGATAGTCTCTATGTAATAAGCATAAATCAGGGTTGTAAAATGATCTTTTACATGTTACCATGTTTATTTCATTTTAATGTTGTAAAAGGTTGTAATGAAGATATATATATATATATATGTGTGTGTGTGTGTGTGTGTGTGTGTGTAGGGGACAGGTTATTTTGCACACCTGTCCCCTTCTGTTTCCTGTTATGTTTAATAGCTGTTCTCTACACACCTGCTTTTTTTTTTTTTTTTTTTTTTTTTGCTAATTTGCTGAACTTCGGTGAGTATTTCTGCCAGATCTCCGTTTCCAGCGTCCTCATCCTTGTTTAAGGTCTCTTGTTTTGGTTTTTCAGTCTCGTTGGTTAGCACCATGAAACATTTCATTCTGACATCTGTCTGCTTCCAGGCTCTTCCCCCTGCACTTCGGTCCTCATCCTGCCAGCACCTTGACAGCCCCAGCCTGCCCCGTCTTGTCCCAGCTCCTCATGTGTCAGTGTTGTCTTGGTGACCAGTGATCGCTGCTGACATCGTCCCAGTGTCAGCATCAAAGTTCTGTCACATGAAGAGAGGAAACCAGTAACCAGGTCTGTGTCTGACTAGATGTCCATTACTGGATGTACTCTGGAGTCCCTGTAGATCGCTGCACCCCCTCCACACACCGTTAAACAGCAGAGAGTTCAAGCAGATGAATAAAGAAAATCCTTCATGGCCACAACAGCTGTCATCAAGTCAGTCTTCCGTTTTAGGAGGAATAACATTTCTCGTTGCCGTCAGCAGCACAGCAGCAACTCTGTGTTTGCAAAGCTGTGGAGAAATCAGGACTCATTGGTGGACACTGGTGGACTCTGATGGACTCTTACCACCTCACACCATCAAGTGTCTTTATGATGCATATTTCAGGCTTTAACATGCCGGTCCAGCAGGGCAGGAAATAATCCATCATTTTTCATTCATTTTCTATTGATCCTCTCAGATCCGCCAGAAAAGAGCTCAGAAAGAAAGCTCCGCCCTAAGCCCCGCCCTAGGCTCCGCCCTAAGCCCCGCCTTCCGCTGTGGGCAGCGTCTGATCGCTCAACTGCTAGGTGCATTCGTTGGAAGCATGCGCATCACCTGTTTTATTCATAAAAACACAAGCAGAAATGGTAAACAAAGTACTCTGTAAATAAAGTTAAACTAACTAAGGTTACTCTGGAAATAATGTCAACAGCAAATATCCAGTCGTAGATGTTCGAGCCCAAATCGGACCCCGAAAACGAGAGGAACTCAGCAACCTGAGGCAAAGAATACAGCAGGATGTATCTGGTGAATAGTCACTTTTCTGCTGCCGTTTTTCCCTCGCCTGTTAGTAGGTGTACATGTGTACCATCATGCAATCTGCATCTACATCTGTGGTTTACGTACTTTTCACCATGGCTATGAAAATAATCTTGTTTTGAAAACATTAAAACAATGTTTGATAGATGACATTTTCTTTCCCCTAACACACTCAGCATTGTGTGTAACAATGTTTCATCAACTTGATGCAGCTGCATGATTTTACACCTTTAAAAGACACAACCTTTGGTAGATCCGGCCCCAGGAAGTAAAACATCAAACTGGAACTTAAAAGTTGGGGCAGGTGAGCATCAGACATATTTCAGCACTTCCCTCCAACACCTTGCTTCCAGATCACGAGTCTTTCCGCCAGCAGACTCAAAGCGTCAAAGACCTCCAAAGTAATCAGCCCTGGAGGAGATTTTAACTTTAAACGCCAGGTCTGACTGTCCGAGCTCCTTTCCCCTCTACAAAAATATAATCATGAAAATGTACGCTAGAGGGGTGTTCATGCTTTCATTTCTTCCCACAGACACTGGAACTTTACAGCTTTATTTTCTCGTTCATTCTCTGCTCTGAACAAATTCAGCGAGATTTCTTTACAACTTCTTTGATTATCTAAATGCTCATTTCTGCCTTTTTTCGTAACTTTATTATTTTCCCACATCTTGATTTGCAGCCACTACCAGCAGCTTAACAATCACAGAAAACATATAATCAGAGACATTACTGAACTTCCACACGTCCTGTTCATAAGACACTCCCAGACAACGAAGGAAAAAGCTCGTGTTCACGTACACAAATACGGGTGTCTCTACATGCACTGAACAAAAGTGTCTCTGTGACTTCACACCACTCAACAGAAACATGACTCCCGTCCTCCTTGACAAGAAATTCACCAGGCAATCCAAAACAAAGGAAAATAAGTGTGCATGTGAGAACCTACCTACAGCATGCTCATGGGTGTGTGTGTGTACAGCTGCATCTCACACACACACACACACGGATCAGGTTGGTGGGTGACTGTGTACAGCTGATCATTTTTCAGCCTGAAGGAACCTGTAAATTGTAGGAGACAATATTTTGGGAAAGCACCCATTTGGGAGAATAATAGACCATTCTGAAAGTGTGCTAATGTTATGAGTATTTATAGAGATCTCATTCAGCTGGAGTGGATGAAAATCATCTGAGATGAGGGGAAAGTGCTCAGAGAAACGACAATCTAATGATTTTTTAATTAATAAACACACTCAGATGGACATACACAGAAATACTTATGCAAATAATGAAATACAGACCCACACACACACACACTTGATCATAGACCATTTTGTGTATGACAGAGCAGCACACAGGTGTGCTCACAGACTGCACTCAGCAAAATAAAAATCTCATTATGCTCATGAACCTGAAGGTATGAGAGCAGTCTCTCATCTCAACTCATGGCCCAGAATATTAAAAGGATTTCTGCTTCTCCCTCCCTCTCCCCGTCTGCATACATATGACTGCATCTCTTCATTTCCACTCTGGCTTGCCTTTGGGATCAAACACACTCACAGTACCCAGGAGCCCTCGCTGGAAATGAATTGCAATCTTTTCCCCCCACAGTCTTTTCTTATTATATCACCCAAGCCTTTTCAGGCCCAAGCACCGAAAGCAGAGCGAAGGCCAATGAGACCCTAACATTTATTGTTCTTCTCCTCATAAATGAATTGTCTTTTGAGGGCTTGAACATGCTCAAAAACTCACCAAATTTAGTGTCCCAACAACACCCCCATTCCCACACCCTGACCCCATTGGAATGTAAAAATTTCCATATTTTGGGTGTTTGTTTGGGCGAAGTTTAGCGAATGTGCCACCTATTTTTGTTCCGCCACACAACATGTTGTTACACGTAATAAAACTTTGTACAGGCCAGACCCAGACTCTTCGGCCATGCCTTGAGGTGGCGAGAGGGCTTGTGTGCTCCTATGACCCCTGGAGAGTGTTACTGTTGGGAACTTCCTCCTGTTAGGGTCACCATTGACGGGCCTCTCTCCGGGGCAGGTTCCAGACAGACATGGACCCCAGTGTGTCAGTACACTGTCAGGTGGCAGCCCCACCAGCTGACTACCCTGCAGAGGGATAACAACCCAATCAGGAGAAACTCTCTGTTAAGAAACTGGCCAGAACAAGAAACCGGACTGTCCAACTTTGTAACGGATCCCAGCTCATCCCCAACCAACAAGTATAGATCGCCCTTCACCACAGGACCCGTGTCGCTACATAGAATATCCAGATACTCCTTTCACCCCGGAGCAGCCACCCTGCTGTCCCAAGAGCTCAACCGCTATAACATTACCCTGGCGGGGCTCTGGGAAGTCCAATGGCAAGGCAATGGCGAAACAACTGCAGGCAACCATTACTACAGATGGAGCGACCCCAAGAGGTGGACAGGTCTTTACACCATGGCACTTGCCATCCCAAAGGCTTTCTGTAGGCGCTTCATAAGCGGGACACCCCTAAGCGACAGACTGTTGTCGGCCCGCTTTTCTCCATCACCACAGCAAAATGACTGTAATTGTTGCCTATGCCCCCATCGATGTTGCTGATGATGTAAAGGACGCCTTCTTTGACCATCTTCATCAGGCTGTCGGCCAAGCCCCATCACACAACGTTACCATCATTCTTACAGATGCCAGTGCCACTCTATCTAGCTGTGATCTGCCCACGGGCGCACATACTGGCACAATTTTTGCTGATAGGTCTACAAACAATATTGGATACCACCTTCTCCTTCTCTGCCACCACAACAACTTCTGTGTTGTTGATACCTGGTTTCCCCAGAAAGATACAGCCCAGACAGCAGAACAAGAAAGTTGCCAGACCACATCCTTGTCTCTAGACGGTGGAGGTCATCTGTCACCAACTGCCATGTGTACAGAAGAGCAGAGCTTGGCAGTACAGACCATCATCTGCTGGTGGCCCATCTTAAGCTAAAGCTACAATCCAACCATCACTCCAAAACCCAGCTTTGCCTGGACTCCTCCTACTCAATGATCTAAACGGGGCAAGCTGATGAAGTATTGGCAATTGAACCGACTGCAAAATGTGGCCATAGCTGAGGACAGAGAGAAGTTCTGGGAAGCAGAAGCTAAACACCCAGAGTCCGCCGCTAACAACAGCAACATGAGACGTGTCTTCAGCCCCAGCCATAGCACAATTAGTGTTGACTTGCAGAAATCTGGGGGTGATTGTATCATCGAGTGGCTCACCCACATGTTCAGTCAGGTGTGGGAGACAGAGCGGCTTTGCATCGTCTGGACCAGAAGAGTCATTCTACCTATCTGAAAACATAAGGGTGACAGGCTGATCTGCAACAATTACAGAGGCATTACCCTTCAGACTAGGAGTTTCAGATTTCAAACCTTCAAACCAAAGCAGAGAGAGAACGCAGCCAAACATCACACAACCGCAACCTCGCAGCATTGTGGACAAAACTGAAGATGTGAGGGTGAATTGGAGGTTTTAAAAAAAAGTCATGTTGCACCCAGACCTCACATACAAAATGTTTGCAGAAGATTTTAACATTTCAAAACTCATGTTTCAAAACTTTTTTTGCAAACATGCAAACAGCCGTTTTCAGATCTCATATTACAAAGTTTCACCAGTTTTTTGCAAACTAATGTGGTGGGACAACGATGGCGTATCTGAAACTGTGTCAACTTAGAAACAGCAAGGTTGCAACAAAGGCTACGTTCACCCTAGAGGCCGAAGTGACTTAAATCCGATGTTTTTCAAGGTTCCAAAACCTAATTTCAGGATTTCAGTTTTCAAACAGACTTTCAAGGTTCTCTGCCTTTCGCCCAAAGACTGCTGGGATAGGCTCCAGCTTCCCCACAACCCTTTATTGGTCTAAGTGGTTAGGATAATGAATGAATGAATTAATGACTTTGAAGATTAAAAAAAAAAAAACTTCTGTTTCAGATTATGGAGGATTGTAATCCCATAAACGTGTGCAAACTCACTGCACACACAAAAAAAAAGTACAACTGATTTACTAACAGCGCACACTGATGGTTGCAACTTTCAAAGTCTGCATCCAGTTAGTACCCCCGCTGCAATTAATATTTAATATTGGTGTTAACGTTGCATGGGTTAATTTAGCACCTCCATCCATCCATTTTCTAAACCGCTTAATCCAATTCAGGGTCGCGGGGAAGCTGGAGCCTATCCCAGCTGGCTTTGGGCAACAGACAGGGTACACCCCTGACAGCTCGCCAGTCCATCGCAGGGCCACACAGAGAGACGAACAACCACTCATGCGCACACTCACTCCTAGGGGCAATTTAGAGTAACCAATTAACCTAACATGCATGTCTGGATGGTGGGAGGAAGCTGGAGCAAGAGAACCCATGCAGACACGGGGAGAACATGCAAACTCCACACAGAAAGGCCACTGACCAAACCCCTCTGCAGCCAAGGATTGAACCAGTGACCTTCTTGCTGTGAGGCCACAGTGCTAACCACTGTGCCACCGTGCAGCCCCTAATTTAGCAGCTGCACCTTCAAATTAATACAATATTAATGCAATAAGATCAAAGTCTCAGCGATAGATAGATGGATGGATGGATAGATAGATAGATAGATAGATAGATAGATAGATAGATAGATAGATAGATAGATAGATAGATAGATAGATAGATAGATAGATAGATTTAATCCTGCTGCTGGGGGAAGTGTTTTCTATTGAATAAACTTCTCTTATTCATCATTTTGTTTTCATTGACTTTCTTTGGTTGACACTTATCTTCTCATTTCCACAGCAGCAACCTTTGACCAAGTGATGTTGCGTCTCTCTCCTGTCCACTCACCTATTATTGGTCCAGTATAATCTGTTTAGTTCTAGTCTGTTCTCTTCCTGTGACAGAGTAGTTCCCTTCACAGTTACTGTCTGGTGTGAGCATGGTCAGCAAAGGGAAACTGAAACAACTTGCAGATTTGAAGCAACTCAGCTGGATGATTTTTTTATCTAACTGAACAGAAAGTGACTAAAACTGACAATAAACAGGAAGTTAATGAATAAAAACAAGGAAGTGAAATAGAAGGTCTTCATCTGTGGGTTAGAATGAGTCTCATGTCTCTCCTGTGATTTCCACCCTCTTCCACTCCAGATAAATCATGAGAACTTTGCCATGTGTTCCTAAGAAAAGATTTCACAACCTTTGCAGCAGTTCCTGTCAGTTTACACAAAAAGGAAGGTGTGTGTGTGTGTGTGTGTGTGTGTGTCAGACACGCAGAGGTTCAGCATACTCCCTGATGGTCCTGAGAGTGTGAGGTAGCCGACATGTGTTGTCTACCAGTCAGCTACTTAACCCTGTGTACCTTCCATCTTCCTTAAAGTTCCAAGGTTCGCAGACATCAGCTAACATTAAAGCTAATCCACTGCAGTCCATTTATCCAGACTGGGACCAAACAGAGAAACACTGGACATGAAGTGATCATTAATGAGGTCTGCTCGTCTTCATAAGCAGCATCCAGGGTCTTGTCACCCTCTGTGTCTCTGTCCTCTCCCTCTGTAGAAGCGTGGATTTATGTGTGTGTGTGTTCGGTCCCTCTCTGGCCAGGCTTCTGAAGGCTGAAGGAGACAGACAGGGTCTTTGACTGGAGCAGCGATGCTATCACAGTGAGCGGCACAGGCCTGGCTTTGTCTTCTTCCTCCTCTCTCCTCTGCTTTGGCTGCACTTGCTCGCCAGGTTTCCTGTTGCTCAGGGAATTTCTGAAACGGTGAGATGTGTAAATCAAGACAGAAAAATCAGCAGTTTTTCAGAAACCCTTGGAGGAAATCAGAGAATGTAAAGAAGATTCACAAAGAAGCCCTTATTCTGGAAGAGGCCATGCTTACACATGACTCGTAGGATTACTTTTCCAAATTTATGGAAACTTCCAGAGTGGAGAAAGAAACTTCACATTAACTTCTTCCTCTGTCTGCTGTCACTTCCAACAAATGCTGTCTCCCTCACTGCAGAGCTTCTCTGTCATCTGAAGCCTATCTGATTTAGACACCAGCGCCTCCCTGGGTGATGATAACTGCACCAGAGGAGTCAGACCTACGATGCTCCGCATATAGCTGCTGCACATACACACATAGAAACATCTCCACTTTATAACACATCAAAACATGAAGCAGAAAAAGGAAAAACCTTCTACTGCCACACAGAGACAAACACAGATTCATCTCATCCAGAAACCGGAGAATTTCACAGATAAGTTTTCTCTGCAGGAAGATCAACTATCAGCACTTCCTGTTCCATATTACTTCCTTTCCCCATCGACCCCCCCCCCCCCCGCTGGTTCAGGTGTGTTTGACTGGCTCTAGTCAAACTGTGAAATGGCAGATTTACCTGTCTGATGTTTCCAACAGAGATGTTAAAATTCATCAACAGAAACAGAAAAAAGGAGAGAAAGTCAGCAAATAGTCCCAGATCCAGTCCTGAACAAGGCCTCGGACCGGGTCTTAGAGCAGAACTGGGGCTTGGACCGGGACTTGGATAAGGTCTGTAAATTGTAATGAGAATATATTATAATTTACTACATTTGAAAAGTAACCTCACTACTTATTGTTTTCTTTACTTTGTGGTTCTGAGAAAGTTGATAAAGAGTTTTTATTTGTCTGGTGGTTTGTTCCTGTACCACTGAGTACCTGACCTAGTGCTCACTTGACCCATCATGATGTAGACCAGTTGGGAACTGAACTATTGGGTACCTAACCTACCCGACCAATCGGGCTCCTGACATGAAGAGTTGCTGAGTTTTTTTCCTGAACCGTTGGGTTCCTGGCCATCAGGTCTCAGAACCGTTGCTTACCTGAACCACTGGGTTCCAAATCCATTGGGTTCTCGATCTTTTGGTTCTATATTTGGTGGTTACCTGGCCATTGGTTACCAGACTGGTTGGTTTCCAGAACAGTTGGTTTCCAGACCAGTTGGTTTCCGGGCCAGTTGGTTTCCAGACAAGTTGGTTTCCAGACCAGTTGGTTTCCAGACTGGTTGGTTTCCAGACCAGTTGGTTTCCGGGCCAGTTGGTTTCCAGACCGGTTGGTTTCCAGACCAGTTGGTTTCCAGACCGGTTGGTTTCTAGACCAGTTGGTTTCCAGACCAGTTGGTTTCCAGATACCTTGGGATTCTGATGTGTTTGGTTCCAGATCTACTGGGTTCCAGATCCACTGGGTTCCAGATCCAGTGGGCTGAAGATCCACTGAGTGAGAGATGTTTCTTTGACATCTCAGATGTATTTTTAGCTTTCGAAGTTGTTGTTTAATATTGTGTGGTTGTTCATATCAAGTGTAGATTTTTTTTTTTTTTTTTTTTTTGTTGCTTATATGTTGAATCATCTTTATTTCTTTCCCTGAAGGTGATGAACAGTATATGCAGGAAACCATTTCAGCTGCTGATTGGTTTTCCAGGCATCCAGGTAGAAAAAGAAGGTCTTTTCTTGGAAAATTCAGGCAAAAATAAAAATATAAAGATAAAATCAGCAAGATCATCCATCCAGTTCTGTAGTAAACACTGTAAAAAGGAAACGAACTGATTTGGTGGAAAAGATATTTAAATGGGGAAATAAAAACTAAAATCTGTTTCATACTTTCTGTTGCTGAAAGGTAACTTTATGCAGAAATAAGACGTCTTCCTCTGCATTCTGTTTGCAGGAGGAAGCGCCTCATAGCTGGTACAGCAGAGCAGAGTGACCTGCAGAGCGGAGCAGGCTCCTCAGGGTCCATTATGCCCAGCAGAGACATGTTGTAATGATGCTTGACTGAGTCTGGCAACAAACGTAGAGGACCAGTTGCAGGGAAGCATCGTCCCATGACAGCTCAGAGATGGGATGACTGATGGCTCCTGGGTGGCTGCAGGAAGAGGGAGAGCCCTGATACTCTGGGCTGGTTGTCTCTGAACTGGACTGACAAGGGAGGGGGACATTTTAAAGCTTTCAGCTAACAGAAGCAGAAGTTTACACCATTCGTAAACACACATTCAGTTTTCAGTTCACCAGGTCCAGTTGGCAGGTCCCTGAATGGGAAGAGACCCAGTCTGTCTAGCCCACCTGCACAGTAAATTATTCCCAGCTTCCTTTCAACCACAGATATGTTTTGAAAAAGGACATTGATCCCAAACGAGCATACTCCCCCCACACTGGATCCTCCATGATGTTCCTCTTCCTTCACAACACTAACGGTAACTTTAGGCCAGGCATGAGATGTCGTTGGCCAAACAACTTCTGACTGGCAACGTGTCCATCGTCCCAACATGAGGATCACAGTAAACATCTGTCCTCTTACTTTTATCGCTGTCTGTATGATTATGGATTTTCATTTAGAAATGGTTCTTTTCATCGTTCATTTTTAATCTATTGTTATCAATAGTTTGGTTTTTTCAGTTGCATTTTGTAGCATTTGATAAAGTCTAGTATGAATTCTGTTGAGTTGAATATTGCCATGAAATGTGTTTTTGTTTTCATGAATTATTTACAGAAGATGACGGCTAATCTTACAGATGTGTGTTCAGTAGAGTGGACTTATTCATGTGGATAAACATTGAGCTTACAGTGGGAGGACTGGGTTGGATTTTAGGGCTTGATGGTAAATCTCTATTAGCTTTATGAAAAGATTCAAACCTTCTCCAAACATCCATCAGTTTCTCAGCAGACGAGACTCAGCATCTTCAGATTTACAGAAACATCTCATGTTGATCTGTCACTTTGTTTACTGAACTCAGTAAACAAATGAAGTCCCTCATTTTGGCCCTGGGAGCCGCACACACCGTTGTGTTCACATAAAACAGTCTAGTCCAGAGGCCGGTCCAGAGACAGCGCCAGAAACCGGTCCAGAGACCGGTCCAGAGGCCGGTCCAGAGATGGTGCCAGAGACCGGTCCAGAGACCGGTCCAGAGGCCGGTCCTGAGATGGTGCCAGAGACCGGTCCAGAGACCGGTCCAGAGACAGCACCAGAGACCGGTCCAGAGACAGCACCAGAGACCGGTCCAGAGACCGGTCCAGAGACAGCACCAGAGACCGGTCCAGAGACAGCACCAGAGACAGGTCCAGAGACAGCACCAGAGACAGGTCCAGAGACCGGTCCAGAGACAGCACCAGAGACAGGTCCAGAGACAGCACCAGAGACCGGTCCAGAGACCGGTCCAGAGACAGCACCAGAGACCGGTCCAGAGACCGGTCCAGAGACAGCACCAGAGACAGGTCCAGAGACCGGTCCAGAGACAGCACCAGAGACAGGTCCAGAGACCGGTCCAGAGACAGGTCCAGAGACCGGTCCAGAGACAGCACCAGAGACATGTCCAGAGACCGGTCCAGAGACAGCACCAGAGACAGGTCCAGAGACCGGTCCAGAGACAGCACCAGAGACCGGTCCAGAGACCGGTCCAGAGACAGCACCAGAGACAGGTCCAGAGACAGCACCAGAGACCGGTCCAGAGACCGGTCCAGAGACAGCACCAGAGACAGGTCCAGAGACCGGTCCAGAGACAGCACCAGAGACAGGTCCAGAGACCGGTCCATCCAACCAGACGCTCTGCTGATAAACTGAATATTTCAGAAAATGTCTTATTTGTTATTGCATGACAGATGTTGTTTATATTTTATTTTTTGTTTTGTTTTTGTTGGAAGTTTTTTCAGTTATAAATCCCGATGAAACAGGAGAAATGTGTAAACTTTCAGCGGGGGAATGGGAACACTGGAAATAATAATAATAATAAATAGGATTACATGATGGATATTCAAACTGAAACTGAGCTAGAAGGTAAAATATAATGAAATCATTTTTATTTTTACTGTTATATTTGCAGCAGGAGCAGCTTTAGGACCACAAACTGAATATTTATGTAAAATCCTCACTGAGATGAATATCTGTGAGATTTTATTTCCCTCTGAAGGATTCCAGTTGGTTTTTTACCATAACAAACATCCTGATGGTTGTTTGTTTACACGTAGCAGAGTTATGGATTAAATGACATATTCACAGGACAAAACTCCATCACCACATAAATAATTAACTCAGCAGAGATTTTCCTGTCTGTGAAAAGGAAAACTAAAAACCCTTTATAATGGAAACTAAATGAATATTTCTTTTTCATGCACAATGCAGTGGGAATAGTTTATTCCAACATATTTAGATGTGTTTTCAGAACGGCTTCCATCAGGACTTCTTCCTACAACACCAGAGTTTCAGCTGTTGTCTGCTTGGCCATTGCAGGGCCATTGGGCCTTCTGGTGCTGAAGCATGTTAAATCAGACATGGAGTGTGAAAACCAGATGATAAAAACCTGTTGAAGTCCCACGATGCTTCATCCACTGCTGAGGAAGATAAAATGGAAACATTAAATATGAAAAACATGCAGAACCATCTCGTCTTTGTTATCGGTGTGAGAAAAACACAGGAACTCATCATTTAATCTGTCTTGCTTTCCTTCTTCCCATCTAGGTCCTTCGGACGGGTTCTGGTTTTCTTTCTGATGAATCATCAGGACTGGAACGCCACTCCTCCATCAGCTGCAGCCTCGTAACCAGATGATGAGTGATAGCCAGGAGATTTCATGTCTTTAGTACTATTACGTGGCAGAAAGTATGGAGGAAGTTCGGACCATAATGAAAGAAAAGAGAAGTCGTTTTCAGCTTGCTGGTGCTCGTTTCATCTGAACCGAAGCTTTATTCAAACCAGCAGCTTTCATAGGATAAAACCATCCTGTAGGAGCCAGAATACCAGGGAGGGGCTTTCAGTTCCCATTCCCACTTTCCCATTCTTCTTCCCCGATCATCAAACCGGTTGTCTTCAGATATACTCCTCATACACAAACTGGATCAGGCCAGTTTGGGTATTTTAGTAAACCAGTTTAACTTACAGGAAAACATATTTCCTAAAGTATGAAATGGGAATGTTGAATGGCCATGTTTGGTGTCCAAGCTGAAGAGAGGATTTGCTTTCTGAACAGTCTCAGCAGACTTCAGCCTGATTGGCCAGCAGCATCAGGCGACGCTGACAGGACACGCCATCTCCATGACGATCTGAAACTGACCACGCTGCTGAGGCTGGAAGGTCGGTAAAAACTTAAACTGTCATGTTTTACTGTGAACAAATGTTTTTAAACGTCTTGACTAAGTGTATTTTCTCTGCCTCCTGTCTGAAATGGAAAAAGCCAAAATAAATGAAGCATCATCCCCACATTACTTACAGAGTACAATTGAAAATCCTGGTTTGACCCTATAGAGCTCTTCATAACCAATCGCCTGGCTCTATTAGAGATCTTTTAAAGCCATACGTTCCCAGCAGGTCTTTGAGATCTGCTGACCAGGGTCTGCTGGAGATTTTACATACGCAGTGCAAAACAAAAGGTGACTTTGCAGCAGTGTCTCCTGCTTTATGGAGTGTGTGTGTGTGTGTGTTAAGTGGTTAAAAGACTTTTAGCACACAGTAAACATGTAAACGTGTAAACGTGTGGGTTGTGAGACCGAAACGGGGCGTGATAACAGAGAGGAAACAGGAAGCAGCGCGGCAGACAGGAAGTCCATAGGAAAAACATTTTATTGAAAAACATCTTCAGTTTGTAACAGACTGGTGGAATGTGTGTCATTATTTCTCACTTTAACTTAACTTTAATGTCTGAATTGAAGCTATTTTCTGACAGCCTGGCCTTGTCACACTGCAGGACCGGGAAAGGAGGGCCACGTCCGCCCGCTTATCATGTCATGACTAAAGAAAACTAGGGGAAGAAAATCAGGACAAACGATGGAAATATAATACTGTTACTTACAAACTGGACTGAAATAAAGTCATTAAGAGAGCATAAAAGAAAAAAAAAACTAATTTAATAAATATTTATGGTACACACTTATGGCACAAATATGCAGCAGTCGGTTTGGCAACTTTTTTTTCTGTTTTTTTAACCCAAATTACCATGGAAACAGTGCAAAATGGGAGGGACTGGGGGGGACATGGGCTTTCGATTGAGCGCTAGCTAAAATACATAGCAAAAAATTCAAATTTTATACAAAACATCTTTGAGAGTTTATAAAAAAAAAAAACTTTTTATTGGGTTGTGGACATTATGTACATAAGCTATTTACCAAAAAGGTAGTATGCTCTGCTTTAGTGTGTTCCATTTTTACCAGCAAGGGCTTGTTTTTTTGTTTGTTTTTCTTTCCCATTTACTTTCCTACAAAGGTGAATAAGGCTATTGTAACAACCCAGGATCCATATACAATAAAAACATGAATGTATGTACAGTTTCTTATCTATAGAAGTACGGTGCAAAAATTACTGAGTCAAGTGACCAAGGGCTGACCATACGAGCAAGGCATTTTACAGTAGCCTGAGGTGCTTCTCCTAGCCTGTGTGCTAAGACTCTCACAGCATCGCTACAACATTTCAGAGCCGGTCGGTCCAAACCAGCTCAGCGTTGAGAGCTTTAACTGAGCAGCAGCTAAGAAAAGGACGACAGATTGAAAGAAACTAATAAGATTGTCATATTCTGCTGCAATCAGACAGCAACTAAAAAACCATTGTCTTTTCCGTTTTCCTGTTGAGCTGTGTTACATACGCTTTTTTCACAGTTTACCTTTTTACTACGGCACGCAGTCAGAACAAAAAGGTTGGGACGCTAGCAGAAATAATGCAGGAATAAAAGCTATCAGCAGACTGGTGTGAAACCCTTTGCTAGTTTTCTGGTTGGTTTGTTGTTACATCTTTCAGTGGTTAATTAAGAACACTTTCTATAGTTTTTTTTTTCTCAGAATTGATTAAAAAAATAAATAAGAATTGCATATTTGCAGATTTTGTAGCCTCTCAGAGGCACAAACCTCAGATCATACAAGGCTTGGCTTTTCGGTGAAATTTAATGTTCTGTATGAATCAATGACGATGGGCTGATAGATGCTTTGGGTGAGGCCTAAGTCACATGATCCTAAGCCGATGGTGAAGGTGAAGTCAGGTAAACACGCACACACACACACACACACACACACACACAAACACACGTGAACAGAGAACATGGATGGCATTTTTAAGCAAATTGTGTTTTCATGTGACTTTTCCTTTGGGAGATGCTCTGCTGGGGAGCCAGTCCAAACTGGTCTACGCTGATGAAAACTGGGTCAGGAGTCTCTGCCGCAGCCAGAGTCTGGGTCGGGACCCGTCCTCTTTACCAGGACCAGAAAGCTCTACTGTAGCCAGGGTCCAGACTCGTCCTCCGTCCCAGGACTCAACTTTGAATCTGAGACAGCTTGTGAAACAACCAGTCTAAACCGGTCCAGAGATATAAGATAATCAGGAACATAGATTGCATAATGTGCACTTTTACTATTATATATTAACATTACTCCTCCTCCTCCTCCTCTTCCTCTCCATACTGTCAGACAACACCTGTGCTCTACGTGTCTATCATAAATAGATTTTTGCTTATCTCATTTTTTTCATTTTATCTTTTAACGTCCATTTTAAATTTACATCTATTTTAAAAAAAGTAAAAACAAAAAAAGCAGGAGGAAGATGCTGATGGAGATTAAGAAACCATGACAACCAAAGGAAACGTCCCTGTGCTTTAAAAACAAAAGAGAAAATCAAAAAATATCAAATAGGAGAGCACCGGTCATGCTGATTTTTGGCCCTTAGGGTACCCTTATCATCGCTGGACCCCGTGGGGAAACATTACAGTACCTAGAGCGGTTTCCATCAGCTCTGCTAACACCAATTCCATTTGGGCCTTTCTTCACCTGATGTGTAAAAATAAACAGTGATAAGGCGAATCGAATGTCTTCCGGACCCTAATTTGGCCTCTAGAGGCAGACCCTCACTGCTCTGACAGGAAACCGCCGCCCTCCATCTTCAGAGATCACCGCGTCTCTCCCTGTGGAATACTGAGAAGATACTACGCAAGTAACAAACGGGGGTTGGGTAAAAGTGCTGCACTATGTACTGTGAGAAAGAAGCCCCCCCAGCTAAATCTACCTGGACATACCTGCTTTCTCTGAGGTGATGGGTTGGAGTTGTTTAAACAATCCATCTGAACCTGAACTAGACCAGAAGATATGATCAGAAAAAGTAAGTATGAGCAGGACATGATTCTCTCCGAACATCTGAGAGAAGTGACGATGCATCTGAGGATGAAGAGAAATGATCTGATCAACACTTAGAAGCCCAAACACTTCCTGTTGCCCAGGGCGACCGGTGAACATGTGGGTGGAAAGGTGACAGTGGTCTCCGTTAGTCCTCAGGAAAAGTCCCAGAGACGATCAGTGCAACAATCTCTCTGCTTCTTCCTCCTTCAGCTGCTAAATCCAGTGTCCCTCAGCAGTCGGCGGAGGGCAACCATGTTGTCACGACGAGCCCGTCTCCGGCTTCCATTGGCCACATTGTTCCTTCAGAGTCTCTGCCTTCTCATTTCTAAGTAGTAGTCTCTCTTTTGAGGTGAAGCCAGCAAGACGTTTTCTGCTCATCTGAATCCTTCACATCCATGAATCTGCTCATCCCAAAGAAAGAGTCCTCCTATAGTCACACAACGCTGGCTGCAGTGCACAAAATAAACCAGGGAGCAAAGAAGAGCCGCCTTCTCTCCGGCCCTCTGCTCGTCCTGCGTGGACTGAAACCGAACCTCAACTACAAGGTGTTAGCAAACCTTCGAGAGAGCGGAAAGAGTATAGTGACTACACATCAGAGGAAAGAACGGGGGAGGGTAAACAGAGCGAGGCAGAGAGAGAGTTGGCTGTTGGTTTGCTGGGAACATGTTCCCGAGCTAAACCCCGCTCTGCTCAGCCGTGGATCCAGTTCCTGCATGCCAGCGCTCTGCCTCACACTTTGTAATAGATGTTGGCCGGGCTCTGAGGAGGCATCTCCTGGACTATGTAGACCGGGTGTCCGTAGTCCCCGCTCACCTTCTCGTAATGAGGACAGAAGACGCTGTCAGCAGTCCTGAGTGGGATGATGATGTCACTGGGCTCCGAGCCGTTGTTGTTGCCGCCGCCGCCACTACGTTTAGGTGTGGCCAGGGTGCTCAGAGACAGTGTGGTGGCGTGCTGCGGCGAGTGCTTACGATGCCGCCGTCGATACTTTAGCAGCAGCAGAACCAGCATGATGATGATGATGATGAAGATGACACTGCCTGAGGCGATGCCGACAAAGATGGCAACCTCGGAGCCAATGACGCTGGAGGACTGGCCGCCATTTCCGCCGTTTTCACCACTTTCTCGAGGAGCTAAACCTGCAAGAAGGAAACAGAGACGTGGAGTCAAAACCAGGAGAAGCTTTCTGTGAGACGTGGCCTGTCAGAGTCAACCTGGTCGGTTCCCTAACTGGGATCATTAAAATATGCTACACCACCATATACCTAAACATATATCCTTAATCAGAAGGATAAAGTTGCTTTTGAAGCTGCACCTGGTGGATGCAATCAGATCTGGTGATTGTACTGGGGTTTAGTGATGCCAGTGATCATATCTATCCTTGTTGCCAGGATTTGTCCATGGCTGAGAAGCACCACAGTGAAATAAAAACATTGCTATTAATAGATAGTTACCGTAACTTTGGTTTATCGAAGGACCAGACTCAACCTGAACGCATCATTAATGGTGAGAAGCAGATAATGTATCTGTTAATGGACGCTAGTTCTATAACACTTTACAACAATCATGGACCAAAGTGCTTTACAAAAAAATCAATTAACAGTTTAAAAACAAAATGGTTTCAGTAAAATGTGGGGTCCACTGTTTTTTGGTAGTTGCATGACGGGAATCCATTAGGAAAATACGTTGGGAACCATTGGTCTACTTACTGACGTGATGTCATAGCATTGTATTACAATGAAGAAGGCATCACAAAACAACGGAGAATGGTGAACATCCACCAGTTTGTTTTGTCTTCTTGTCATGTGGCTCTAAATAAAAAAAAAAAATCTACTGTATATTTAAACATGGAGCCATTCCTGCTTTGTTCTTATTGCCGAGTTGCACAGGAAGTGACAATTCTTCCAATTAATCAGCCTTCTGCAGTGTGTCACGCTTCACCCAAAGGGTCAAATCGGTAAGAGGGGGACCCAAACAGAAGGGACCCGAAAGCACCAACCTGTACTGACCTGTACCAATCTGTACCTTAGCAAACTGTCCCATACAAACCTATTCTATAATGATCAGTACGTACACAACCTGTCCCATGCAGACCCGTTCAGTACACTGGTAAGCTTTATTCAAATAATTTAAGATAGCAATAAGAAAGACATTCCAGTCCGTCATTACATTCCCCATCTTTTATTGCCTTATTACTTAATACAGGCTTATAACAGGCCAGTAGACCAGCAGCTGAAACCAGTCTGCAGAAAACAGTCACATTGAATCTGAGGACATTAACATTCAGTCAGTGGGTCTGCCTTGAATCGGGGTGAGAGCTCGCTGTCTGATAGGAGATACAAGGGCTGAAGAGATGCAGGCTAATGGCACTTAGACAAATTGCATTTTGAAAGACATAAAAAGTAACTTCATTTTTTGGCTAGCAGCCCCTGAGCGGAGAGAGAAAAAAGAAATGTTTGATATCATCATGACGCATCAATTATAGAAGCCGAGCTGTGCGCTGACTCCCAACAATGGACACTCTGGTTCTGATCCAGAACTTCAGGGTGGGTGTGTTGTGTTCTTCCCAGGGTGCAAGTGAGCCGGGAGGATTACCGGGTCTCCCTGTCTGCCGCTGCTTCCCTGAGGGCCTTACAGAGCTTTCTCTACGGTAGGAAGCGGGCTGGATATAAAATGACCAAAGCAAGGCTCCCCCCCTTTGTTTTACATGAGGATTATGCTGATGCTCCCCTCATGGCACTCACTAGTCCGTGTGCTTCGTTACCAGCTGGGATGCAGGAAGGAAGCGTAAAAACATCCTGAGAACAAACAGATGGGAAGATGCTGCCGTCTGAGGAGCTGCCAGCCGGGTAGGAAGATTATAAGAACGGGGGCTTAACGTCCGACTAACAAGGCCACAGCCAGGAGCCGGGACACACCAGAGACCTGGAGGATGGTTTGTTTAGGTCAGCTTGCTTCTTTTACTTTCGTTCCAAACATGACTGATTTTTAACTGCCTTCGCTTCAGGAACAAATGTGTGTGAAAAAAGACGTCAGACAGAGACGGGATCGCTGGTTGAAGCTGGAATGGGACCAGCATAGAAATTCCTTAGAAGTCCTTGAAGAGGCCAGAGATACCGATCAATTTTATGGACAATATTCAATTACTGGCTGATGAATTGCTGACCTTTCTTTTGCTTACACACAGACACACACAAACACACACAGACACACACAGTGTGCTTTTAGGTGGCTGAACCGTTGTGAGACCATATGCCAAATAAATTGAACGAATCTGCCGGACCATTCCCGTCTCTGGAGGCTGTGAAGAGACGATCTCACCTGGTTTCTCCATTGATTCGTTGGGGTTGAAGGTGTCCTTGCCATCTGGGTGCTTGGGGGGGTACGGTACCCTGGTGGGGTTGTCTTTGGGTGAAATTGGGTCTGAGGGACCTGAAAAACATAGATGAGACACAGAGGTTAAGGTCTGATTCACTTGTTTAAACTGTGACCAACTTCCCCGTTAAGGCCATAAATCAGATTATTTCTGTGAACCCTGAAAGCAGCGAGGAGGGGTCTGCTGTTGGATCAACACCAGCTCTATATATGGTCCTCTGGAAATTATTGCTAATTCCCACCACTAACGAGGAACTCAGAAACATTTTAACCAGTAGGGCTGTGACAATATGCTTTTGTCCCGATTCAATTCAATTCAGGTTTTTTGGGTGCCAATTCGACTTAAATGCCGATTCTCACAATTCTTTGATATTGCCGATTGTTGAAGATTAAAAACAAAATACATGTACAAAACTTTTTTTGCTCGTCATTTTTCTTGATTTCACAGTAGCCAGCCCATCATTCTGCTGCTATAATTTCCAAGAAGACAAGTAAAAAGATCAATAAAAACAATGAAAATCACAAAAAAAAAATTTATAATGGATTATTTTTATTCATTTATAAATTATTATTATTATTATTATGAAAAAAAGTTTAACAAACAGATCGATTTTAAAATTGTGAAGCAAAAAATGCAGATATTCAATTTTTTTTATTTGATTTTCCCACCCGTTACCCCGCTGTTTTTAGGTGGGACTTTTTATCATCTAAACATGACGCGATGACAAATGAACCATTTATTTTAAACATTGTTAAAAGTATAAAAAATACTTCAATCATTTACCAAAAATCCTGAAACTAGTTAAACACAGGTACACAAACTGACATCAAGCCTTCATAGTTAAATTAATTCTATTTCTAACAGACAGGTTACATTTATTTAAGCTAATTCCACATTTATTTTCTATCCATTTTTATCTCCCTGTTTAAATTAGTTGATGAAGCCACAATATAATAATGTAGACACAGTCTAAAACCCAGTTGCAACCCCTTCAGCATCTAAAAGTCATAAAATAATCATAATAAGTATTATTATGATTATGATTATGATTATTATTATTATCATTATTATTATTACCTTGTTAATTAACATCAGGACTTATTTAAAAGATCAGAGCAAAAAAAAGAGGGAAAACTTGTTTGGTATTTTTAGTGCAGTTTTTTTAGGAACTTTTTGTCTTCAATCCAATCCAATCCACTTTATTTATAAAGCACATTTTAACAACAGAATGTTGCCAAAGTGCTGCAGAAAGGTGAATATCACAATATAAAATAACACGAAATGTTAATGTCGTTAAAATATGTCTTCTAATGACCTGAAAGAGCAGTAAATCATTAATCTGCCAAAAAATAACTAACAATGCAACAAAACCAATTCTGTTGTTATTTATCATATATCTAAGACTGATCTTCACATTAAATCTCCAATAACACAAAATTAGTTGTATGAAAAAAAGCTGATTTCCATTCTTTATTTTATTTATTTCTTGTTTTGAAAAATAATGACTTTCTGTTTGAAAATGGCATTTAAAGGATTAGAAGTAATTTTAATGATGACAAATCCAGCTGTGATGAACTGGTGCCCTGACTTGGTGTACTAGTCTCTCACCTGATGGCTGCTGGGACAGACTCCAGCTTCCTACAACCCTGAATTTAACTCAGCAGTCAGGAAAATGAATACATACATATTTGGTATTTTTGATTAGAGCTGAAGATGTTTAAAAGATTGGAACAAAAAAATATGGAAAAAATATTGTTTATTATCTTTTATAGGATTATTTGAGGGAGAACTTTTTTGTCCGTCGATGACCTGAAGGATCATAAATCTCTGCTGCCTGAAAGGGTTCATTTTAATTTAAACTGAATAATGTATGCTGGATGTCATTCACAACCAACAGTTGCTTCACAATTTTAAAATGGATTTTTTTTTGTTAAAAAATCGATTTTTCAAATAAATAAAAATAATCCATTATAAAATTTTTGTCTTTTTTTTAATTGTTTTTATTGATCTTTTTACTTGTCTTTATGGGCATTATACCTGCAGAAGGATGGTCTGGCAAAAAAAAGTTTTGGACATCTTTTTTTGTTTTTAATCTACAAAAATCAGCAATATAGAAGAATTGTGAGAATCGCAATTTAAATAGAATCGGCACCCAAAAAAATCGGAATTGAATCGAATCCGGACAAAAGCATATCGTCACAGCCCTGTTTAACATGCAAATATTTTTATTCACTATGGTACCAACACTTCATTGTTTTACTGGGTTGTACATTGTTTCTTTACCAGTTTAATCTGGCATGTTTACATCTGTTGTGAGATGTTCAATAAAATGCACTGTCCCTATCAAATAAAAACATAAAATAATAACTGAGAGCATTCAGGTTGGACAGTGCCACCTTTCTTGTCCGCCTTACAGCCTCAGGCATCATGGAAACCACCAGCCTTTCTGCTTGGGCACACGTACCACAATTTTCCCTGTTTTTCCTGCTGGCATCCATAACTCAGTGACTCAGTACTCACTTTGTCCCACTTTCATGGTGATCTTCATAGACTTGGTCTTGCAGACTCCTCCTTCCTGGTTGTCAATGCCCTCCATGGTGCTGTTGGACGTAGCTGCAGGGGACCACAGAGACAAGCAGCAGGTCAGAATCAACCATCAGAGTAAGTATGAGCGAGCCTCTGCTACCAAATGTGGCATCAACCTATCATGTAGAAAGACTTGTGCAAAACAAGAGAAGCTCCACCAGGGAAGGACATGACTCATTCCCTCTTTAGTAAAAGGCCAATTTTCCTGTTCATCACCTCAAACGACTCTCTGGTGAAATATTTCACATCCCTCAAGTCAATTAGCATGAGTGATTGTGACTGTAATAACTTTAACCGAGCTGATGGGCCTTATGAAGGAGGCAGTAAAGGGGAGAGATGAGCGAACTGCAGAGGACGGCCATGACAGCAGCCGTCCCGGGAAGTCACAGGACGTTCAGAGGTTCATTACAACGCTGCAGGGAGTCTCAGTCTTTACAAAACACCCTGACAAGTCAAATCTGAGAACTAAACTAGTTGTTTTACACAGAGTTAAAGAAGACAGACAGTAACACCCCACCCCCCTCAAAGCCTGCTCCACCTATCAACATAGTTTCATCTTTGCTCCCCCTAGTGGCGACCAGACAGAAGTGCATCATGCCTGCAGAGAGGAGGGGGTTCTGGGTGGGGGCAGGAGGACTTGTGGTCTATCAGGTCAGTAACACAGAGGCTAACAAGCTGCCAGGGCTTAGCCGCTTGGCCTCCCGCCAGCGTTCAGTGGCCCGCATTCACATCAACCCCTGCCCACCCATCCACCCCCATACTTCCCTCTGCTTCCTTTTGTCTCGTTCCCTCCATTATCATCCAGGGTTAGGGTTCTTCTGACCTTCACCTCGTTCCCGGCCACGTAGCCAAACTCGCCTTCCCATCAGATGCATGAGAACTCGGTAACATCCAGACTGAAGCAGAAGAATGAAGCTCCATGTTGGAAGCCACCCCCCCAACCCCCCACCCCCTTCCTGCCAACCACCAATCATTTTGATCTGAATCCTGCTGCTTCAATAAGACGGTGATGGGAGCGGACACAAAGCACATGTTAACAAGCCCCCCCCCCCCCCCCCACCCTGTCTCCTTCTCCAGCTGAACTGTGTGGAGACCAAAAGCACATTACAGACAAAGCTGCTTAAAAGCTTGTGTTCCTGCTCCATGTGTGTTTATGTGTGTGTACACCTGTGCTTCTGCATTCATTCTATAACCTGTAAGCTCAATAATGTTCTTTTTAACCCTTAAAACCCCACCAGATCACCTGCACCCCCAGCGCTCGCTCTTCTATTGCCAAGATTCTCAGGAAAGGTGGTGTGTAACGATGCAGGTTAAATTGTGATGGTCATGTGACCCTCCAGCTGGTCTACGGAGGTTTTCCAGCGTTTCTATCCGTCCAGGAGGTTTACAATCCAGATACAACATGTAGTGTTTATTCAGAGACTCTAGACGGTAAATCCACCATTATTTATCACATCTTCATCACCATCACTACCATGTTGCTAAGAGACCTCTATTTTCACCTGGACATGATGATGAAGACACTTCCTGTCAGACTTTCCACCAATCAGAGAGCTTAAACTGACGGTAACGTCCAATCAGGAGCAGCCAAAGATCAACAAGTGATGAGAAAAGCAGGAAAATAATGATCCTCTATGGCTGGAATAAAGCCAAGAAGACGTTTGGGATGCAGCTGAGGTGGAGGTGCTGCAGTGAGGACAGCAGGTAGATAGTATCAGGAAGACGTGTGGAAACATGGAAACAGTGTGTGTGTGTGTGTGTTTCAGATGTGAGAGAATTATGTGCAGATGAAAAAAGGCTTGGTCACTGCTGATCTATGTGTGTTATTTCTACAAACTTATGTTTGCTCTTTATGCTGCTTTATCTATTCATACATTCATTTTACATAATTTTAGCCTCAGAATCTGACAGCTGAGGCTGAAAACATCACGTCTGCATGGAAACGTCACGTCTTCTTGGAAACGTCACGTCTGCATGGAAACATCACGTCTGCATGGAAAAGTCACATCTGCATGGAAACGTCACGTTTGCTTGGAAACGTCACGTCTGCATGGAAACGTCACGTCTGCATGGAAACGTCACGTCTGCTGGAAACGTCACGTCTGCAAGGAAACGTCACGTCTGCATGGAAACGTCACGTCTGCTTGGAAATGTCACGTCTGCATGGAAACGTCACGTCTGCATGGAAACGTCACATCTGCATGGAAACGTCACGTCTGCTTGGAAATGTCATGTCTGCATTAAAACGTCACGTCTGCATGGAAACGTCACATCTGCATGGAAACGTCACGTCTGCTTGGAAATGTCATGTCTGCATTAAAACGTCACGTCTGCATGGAAACGTCACGTCTGCATGGAAACGTCATGTCTGCTTGGAAACGTCACGTCTGCATGGAAACATCACACATTTGCATGGAAACATCACATCTGCTTGTAAACGTCACGTCTGCATGGAAACGTCACGTCTGCATGGAAACGTCACGCCTGCTTGGAAACGTCACGTCTCCATGGAAACGTCACGTCTGCTTGGAAACGTCATGTCTGCATGGAAACGTCACGTCGGCTTGGAAACGTCACGTCTGCATGGAAACGTCACGTCGGCATGGAAACGCCACGTCTGCATGGAAACGCCACGTCTGCTTGGAAACGTCACGTCTGCTTGGAGACATTAGTCTTTATGCTGACTGATAGGGGTGGGAAAATTGAATCGAAAATTAAAAAATCTGGATTTTTTTTTTGCTTCACAATTTTAAAATCAATTTTTTTTTGTTTAAAAAAATCTTTTTTCTTTTCAAATAAATAAAAATAATCTATAATAAAATTTTAGTAATTTTTATTTATTTCTTTTTTATCTTTTTACTTCTCTTCTTGGACATGATGGCAGTTGAATGATGGTCTGACTTCTTGTTTTTTCCTGATTTAAATTAAGAAAAATGCAGAGCAAAAAAGGTATTGTATATTTCTTTTTAGGTTTTAGTCTACAAAAATCAGCATCTATTGCAAATATTGAAGAATCGAATCAGGACAAAAGCATATAGTCTCAGTCCTACTGACTGGGATTAAAATGCTCCAGTTTCAACACAGTTTTATGTATAAAATAACCTTTTTAGTTTTAAAGGTTAAACATCTTGCTCAGGTTTAATTTATTCTGCAAATCTCAAAAGATGTCTTCAAACATGTCTTAAACATTTAGATCTATTTTTATATGTTTTTGTCATTTGAGAGATTTGATCTTTATTTTACTTGAGATTTATGTCGTGTCATGACTGATGCATGAAGGTTGCACCTCTTGTTTCAACATGTCTGAACTCAGAATGTTCTACAGGTTTTTAAGTACTATTCAAAGTTTTATGTTTTTATTTGCACAATTGCGTTGGACCGCAGGAAGATTAGCTGCAATTAAATTAATAACCCTGTCAAACATTTGCCCTGATTTCTTCTCTGTCACCATTAGAAAACAGAAACTGTTTGTCCAGCTTTCAAACAAATTATTTCTAAACAAGCTGCAACATTTCTTCCAGTTGTAGAAGAAAGTCCAACCTTTTTAAAACTTTAAACTCCTTTTTTTCCCTTTTAAACACAGAGAAGAACCCACTCTGTTTGTACCAGGCTGCAGTCCAGGAAGGCCTGACTGGGATTTAAACAGAATGTGATTGTTGAATCAGCTTAGACTGAATGATTGGCCTTCCTTAGACCAGTCAGAGCAGGCCAAGCTGAACTGGTGACAGACTAGCTGGCTACAGTTTACCAGTTAATCCACTACTGAGGTGAGAGGCAGGAGTTTACAGGAGGGTGGGCTTCTTTCAAGACCTTCACAAACAGATTTAGTTACAAGAAATGAGCAGATAAACTCAGCGTAATCAGAAACCTGTCTGTTTTTCTATGTTCTTACTGCTTTTAGCTACAAATAACAACCCCTCCCCCACAAACACAAACACACACACACACACACACACACACACACACATACACACACACTCAATCTGTCTTCACATATCAATTTTCCCCTGTTTATTAATAAACAGAACAGAAGACAATAAGCTACAGGACTGATATAAACCACAAACTCTCCTGATCTTCTTCCTGAACAGAAAAACTTCATTTATTCCTTATTTTGCTTTACAACATAATGATAATGAGATAAACCTTCTATTTAAAGATTTAAACATTTCCTTCCAGTTTTTCTGGACTGGTTTTATTTAAAAACAGAGATCAGCTCAGAATATGGAGCCTGAAAAACTCTCCGAGCTGCTTCTGCCACATTTTCCTGGTATGATTAAAACATAATTCACTGCCGAAAGACAACACAGGGTCACTCATAAATACTGGAACAGAGCAAAAGCAAAGCAATAAGAGCATGAAAAGGAGAGAGGGACAGAACAGGCAAGAAAGACAAAGCTTGCTATGATCTAAACACTGAGTGTAATTGCCGTCCGTCTGGTTGCTGTGGAGCATGAGGACATCATCACAGTGCAGAGGTTACAGGCTGGTTAAAGCCCATCACAGCCATGTGCCCTAATCAGCCATGACAGGAGGCGCCTTCGGCCCCTTTTAGGATCCCTGTGACCCTTTGATACATGTCCAGAGCAAAGCTGGGTCACCACCAATACCAAAGCTGTCTGATCACCACCGGAGTGTAAAAAACAAACAATTTAACGCAGTTTTCTGAGTTAAACGGGGATCTACCAGCTTTCCGCGACCACGGCTGACAGGTCAGGGCGGTCCGGTAACACAGCAGGAACATCAGGACGAGCCGGAGTTTTCCAGCTCATCCTGAATGAGGCGCAGCACAGACATGACCGAAGCTAAAACTTATCCAAGTTCTCATGAAATGTCTCAAATCTCTCGTTTTACCCTCACGGCTTCTCTTCCTCATTTAACCCCCTCTAATATTCCTGTTCACTTCCTCTCTGCTTAGCTCCATTTCTTTTTTCCCTCATCCTCCCACCCCCACACCACCCTTTCTCCCTCCACCGTCTCCCTCGTTAGCTCTGTTTCGTCACTCTTCTGGCCCCTTTCCCTCCTTATTCATCTCTCTCCCCGGCTCTTCAGCTCATGTAATCTTCATGTTGGCTGCCTTCTGCAGGCCAAACTGTCGTACCCAATCACATCAACTCATTTCCGCTGCAGCAACATTTCCGCTGTAACAACCGGGCACAGACAGAAAAAAACAGGAAACATGTACACAACTGAGCTGACAGTACAATGTCTAACATGTTTGCATGGTCAGTAATGCGTCTGCATGGACAGTAACATGTCTGCATGGTTAGTAACACATCTGCATGGTTAGTAACACGTCTGCATGGTTAGTAACACATCTGCATGGTCAGTAACATGTCTGCATGGTCAGTAACGTGTCTGCATGGTTAGTAACACGTCTGCATGCTCAGTAACATGTCTACATGGTTAGTAACGTGTCTGCATGGTCAGTAACATGTCTGCATGGTTAGTAACGTGTCTGCATGGTTAGTAACACGTCTGCATGGTCAGTAACATGTCTGCATGGTCAGTAACGTGTCTGCATGGTTAGTAACACGTCTGCATGGTCAGTAACATGTCTGCATGGTCAGTAACGTGTCTGCATGGTTAGTAGCACGTCTGCATGCTCCGTAACACATCTGCATGGTTAGTAACGTGTCTGCATGGTCAGTAACATGTCTGCATGGTCAGTAACATGTCTGCATGGTTAGTAACACATCTGCATGGTCAGTAACATGTCTGCATGGTTAGTAACACATCTGCATGGTTAGTAACACATCTGCATGGTTAGTAGCACGTCTGCATGCTCCATAACACGTCTGCATGGTTAGTAACGTGTCTGCATGGTCAGTAACATGTCTGCATGGTCAGTAACGTGTCTGCATGGTCAGTAATACGTCTGCATGCTCAGTAACAAGTCTGCATGCTTACTAACACGTCTGCATGCTCAGTAACACGCCTGTATGCTCAGTAACATGTCTGCATGGTCAGCATACAAGTCTGCATGCTCCGTAACACGTCTTCATGGTCAGTAATACGTCTGCATGCTCAGTAACACGTCTGCATGGTCAGTAACGTGTCTGCATGGTCAGTAACACGTCTGCATGGTCAGTAACACGTCTGCATGGTTAGTAACACGTCTGCATGGTTAGTAACACGTCTGCATGGTCAGTAACACGTCTGCATGGTCAGTAACACGTCTGCATGGTTAGTAACACGTCTGCATGGTCAGTAACACGTCTGCATGGTTAGTAACACGTCTGCATGGTCAGTAACACGTCTGCATGGTCAGTAACGTGTCTGCATGGTCAGTAATGTGTCTGCATGGTCAGTAACACGTCTGCATGGACAGTAAGACATCTGCATGCTCAGTAACACGTCTGCATGGTCAGTAACGTGTCTGCAAGGTCAGTAATGTGTCTGCATGGTCAGTAACACGTCTGCATGGTCAGTAACACGTCTGCATGGTCAGTAACACGTCTGCATGGTTAGTAACACGTCTGCATGGTCAGTAACGTGTCTGTATGGACAGTAACGTGTCTGCATGGTCAGTAACACGTCTGCATGGTTAGTAACACGTCTGCATGGTCAGTAACGTGTCTGCATGCTCAGTAACACGTCTACGTGGTTAGTAACACGTCTGCATGCTCAGTAACACGTCTGCATGGTCAATTACATGTCTGCACAGTCAGTGGCACATCTACATGGTTAATAACATGTCTGCATGGTTGGTTACACGTCTGCATGGTCAGTTACACATCTGCATGGTGACTAACACATTAATCTACATAAATATGGCTGTCGTCATTGCTGTCCTTAGAAAAATTCTTTCTTTAATGTGTGTTCATTAAGTTTGTAGTGTTAACCGAAACAATATATTGTTTTTGATCTCTCTTTTTTTTTTTTTTTTCTTTTTTTTGTGAAAATGCATGATAACGTGTTTTATCATTCTTTACCACCAAAAGTGGTTGGTGTTCTCATGGTGCTTATTTTTATGGTGATTTTGTAGTGTTATGTGGCATCATTATAACATGATGATTTATAAGATGCTCACATGTTGGATTTTTTGGAGGTGTCCATTTTTTTTTCCAAGTTGGTGAAACTGGAAAGCCAATTACCTGGTAATGATGTCGCTTACTCTGTACTGCTCAGAAATACCAAACAGCTGAAGCACACCATAAATCCGATGGGATCACCCTGCTAAGCCACAACAAAGGTCATTTAAATTCCTCTAAAACAAGTTTACACTTTGTGTTTCTATTAAAAAACTAGACTTTATACTGATTTCATAATGGAGGGTCATAGAAGCGTTGCCACATGAACAAAAAGCTTGATGAAAACGAACCCAAACTCATACATGTCTCATCTCAGAAAGACCAGGGGTGACGTCCCAAAAGAATAAAAACTGTCTCCTCCTCATGTATATGTGTATTTCACACTTTACACACACACTTTACACTCACAAACCTCACGGACAAGGGCTGAGTTTTTTTGTGTGTCCCAGCATGATGCACGTGTATTTGTGTATCTGTGTATTTCACACTTTACACACACTAAAATTGTCAGAATGTCACTGTATCACTCTGCCTGGTCAAGTTGTGCATGTGTGTGTACTGGGGGCGGTAACCAAGGAAACAAGGCTGTGGCGTTAACGTTTCACTATCCCTGCTGGGGGGGTATTGCTTTATTATAGACAGCTCAGAGAGAATAAAGCAGGTTTCATAAAGAAAGCAGGCCAAGTCCAAATAAGCAACTACGCTTACGTCTGCACGGTGGCGTAGTGGTTAGCACTGCAGCCTCACAGCTTCAAGGTCACTAGTTTGAGCCCTGACTGGAGGAGGGGTGGAAACGTGGCCTCTCTGTGTGCAGTATGTGTGGGCTCCGGCTTCCTCCTACTGTCCAGTTACATGAATGTTAAGTTAATTTAACTCCTCTCAGATGTGAGTCTGTAGAACAGGAAAACAAGCCAACGTTGCTCAAAACAAATGGACACTGACAAACTCAAGCATACGATCACATCGGTGGGCAGAGTGTCAGAAAACACGCCAACCAGCTGAAAATCAGACAAACATATGACTTTTTCTTCATATCCTCCAGGTAGGTGAATGTAAAATACTCGCTCCAGTGCGGAGCAGCTGGAGTACTTCTGCTCCGGTGTTAAGCCAAGTGTCAGGTCCAATCTGTAGTAACCATCATGCAGTCATGTTAGAGGCTTAAAATGGAGCTGATACACTTCGTAATTTTCACGTAAACATGTTTTCTGAGATCTGAACTTCAAGATTATTTAGAGATATAATGTTTAAGTGATACCCTCGTCTCCATGGACAGTTACATGTCTGTATGGACAGTAACATGTCTGTATGGACACTAACATGTCTGTATGGACAGTAACATGTCTGTATGGACAGTAACATGTCTGTATGGACAGTTACATGTCTGTATGGACACTAACATGTCTGTAGGGACAGTAACATGTCTGTATGGACAGTAACATGTCTGTATGGACACTAACATGTCTGTATGGACAGTTACATGTCTGTATGGACAGTAACATGTCTGTATGGACAGTTACATGTCTGTATGGACAGTAACATGTCTGTATGGACAGTTACATGTCTGTATGGACAGTAACATGTCTGGATGGACACTAACAAGTCTGTATGGACAGTTACATGTCTGTATGGACACTAACATGTATGTATGGACAGTTACATGTCTGTATGGACACTAACATGTCTGTATGGACACTAACATGTCTGTAGGGACAGTAACATGTCTGTATGGACAGTAACATGTCTGTATGGACAGTTACATGTCTGTATGGACAGTAACATGTCTGTATGGACAGTAACATGTCTGTATGGACAGTTACATGTCTGTATGGACAGTAACATGTCTGGATGGACACTAACAAGTCTGTATGGACAGTTACATGTCTGTATAGACACTAACATGTATGTATGGACAGTTACATGTCTGTATGGACACTAACATGTCTGTATGGACAGTTACATGTCTGTATGGACAGTAACATGTCTGTATGGACAGTAACATGTCTGTATGGACAGTTACATGTCTGTATGGACAGTAACATGTCTGTATGGACAGTTACATGTCTGTATGGACAGTTACATGTCTGTATGGACACTAACATGTATGTATGGACAGTTACATGTCTGTATGGACACTAATGTGTCTGTATGGACACTAACAAGTATGCATGGACAGTAACATGTATGTATGGACAGTTACATGTCTGTATGGACAGTTACATGTCTGTATGGACACTAACGTGTCTGTATGGACAGTAACATGTCTGTATGGACAGTAACATGTCTGTATGGACAGTAACATGTCTGTATGGACAGTAACATGTATGTATGGACACTAACATGTATGTATGGACAGTTACATGTCTGTATGGACACTAACATGTCTGTATGGACAGTTACATGTCTGTATGGACAGTTACATGTCTGTATGGACACTAACGTGTCTGTATGGACAGTTACATGTCTGTATGGACACTAACGTGTCTGTATGGACAGTTACATGTCTGTATGGACAGTTACATGTCTGTATGGACACTAACATGTCTGTATGGACAGTTACATGTCTGTATGGACAGTAACATGTCTGTATGGACAGTAACATGTATGTATGGACACTAACATGTATGTATGGACAGTTACATGTCTGTATGGACACTAACGTGTCTGTATGGACAGTTACATGTCTGTATGGATATTTACATGTCTGTATGGACACTAACGTGTCTGTGTGGACAGTTACATGTCTGTATGGACAGTTACATGTCTGTATGGACACTAACGTGTCTGTATGGACAGTTACATGTCTGTATGGACAGTTACATGTCTGTATGGACAGTAACATGTCTGTATGGACAGTAACATGTCTGTATGGACAGTTACATGTCTGTATGGACACTAACATGTCTGTATGGACACTAACATGTCTGTAGGGACAGTTACATGTCTGTATGGACAGTAACATGTCTGTATGGACACTAACATGTCTGTATGGACAGTTACATGTCTGTATGGACAGTAACATGTCTGTATGGACAGTTACATGTCTGTATGGACAGTTACATGTCTGTATGGACAGTAACATGTCTGTATGGACAGTAACATGTCTGTATGGACAGTAACATGTCTGGATGGACACTAACAAGTCTGTATGGACAGTTACATGTCTGTATGGACACTAACATGTATGTATGGACAGTTACATGTCTGTATGGACACTAACATGTCTGTATGGACACTAACATGTCTGTAGGGACAGTAACATGTCTGTATGGACAGTAACATGTCTGTATGGACAGTAACATGTCTGTATGGACAGTTACATGTCTGTATGGACAGTAACATGTCTGTATGGACAGTAACATGTCTGTATGGACAGTTACATGTCTGTATGGACAGTAACATGTCTGGATGGACACTAACAAGTCTGTATGGACAGTTACATGTCTGTATGGACACTAACATGTATGTATGGACAGTTACATGTCTGTATGGACACTAACATGTCTGTATGGACAGTTACATGTCTGTATGGACAGTAACATGTCTGTATGGACAGTTACATGTCTGTATGGACAGTAACATGTCTGTATGGACAGTTACATGTCTGTATGGACAGTTACATGTCTGTATGGACACTAACATGTATGTATGGACAGTTACATGTCTGTATGGACACTAATGTGTCTGTATGGACACTAACAAGTATGCATGGACAGTAACATGTATGTATGGACAGTTACATGTCTGTATGGACAGTTACATGTCTGTATGGACACTAACGTGTCTGTATGGACAGTTACATGTCTGTATGGACAGTTACATGTCTGTATGGACAGTAACATGTCTGTATGGACAGTAACATGTCTGTATGGACAGTAACATGTATGTATGGACACTAACATGTATGTATGGACAGTTACATGTCTGTATGGACACTAACATGTCTGTATGGACAGTTACATGTCTGTATGGACAGTTACATGTCTGTATGGACACTAACGTGTCTGTATGGACAGTTACATGTCTGTATGGACACTAACGTGTCTGTATGGACACTAACATGTCTGTATGGACAGTTACATGTCTGTATGGACACTAACATGTCTGTATGGACAGTTACATGTCTGTATGGACAGTAACATGTCTGTATGGACAGTAACATGTATGTATGGACAGTTACATGTCTGTATGGACACTAACGTGTCTGTATGGACAGTTACATGTCTGTATGGACAGTAACATGTCTGTATGGACAGTTACATGTCTGTATGGACAGTTACATGTCTGTATGGACACTAACATGTATGTATGGACAGTTACATGTCTGTATGGACACTAATGTGTCTGTATGGACACTAACAAGTATGCATGGACAGTAACATGTATGTATGGACAGTTACATGTCTGTATGGACAGTTACATGTCTGTATGGACACTAACGTGTCTGTATGGACAGTAACATGTCTGTATGGACAGTAACATGTCTGTATGGACAGTAACATGTCTGTATGGACAGTAACATGTATGTATGGACACTAACATGTATGTATGGACAGTTACATGTCTGTATGGACACTAACATGTCTGTATGGACAGTTACATGTCTGTATGGACAGTTACATGTCTGTATGGACACTAACGTGTCTGTATGGACAGTTACATGTCTGTATGGACACTAACGTGTCTGTATGGACAGTTACATGTCTGTATGGACAGTTACATGTCTGTATGGACACTAACATGTCTGTATGGACAGTTACATGTCTGTATGGACAGTAACATGTCTGTATGGACAGTAACATGTATGTATGGACACTAACATGTATGTATGGACAGTTACATGTCTGTATGGACACTAACGTGTCTGTATGGACAGTTACATGTCTGTATGGATATTTACATGTCTGTATGGACACTAACGTGTCTGTGTGGACAGTTACATGTCTGTATGGACAGTTACATGTCTGTATGGACACTAACGTGTCTGTATGGACAGTTACATGTCTGTATGGACAGTTACATGTCTGTATGGACAGTAACATGTCTGTATGGACAGTAACATGTCTGTATGGACAGTTACATGTCTGTATGGACACTAACATGTCTGTATGGACACTAACATGTCTGTAGGGACAGTAACATGTCTGTATGGACAGTAACATGTCTGTATGGACACTAACATGTCTGTATGGACAGTTACATGTCTGTATGGACAGTAACATGTCTGTATGGACAGTTACATGTCTGTATGGACAGTTACATGTCTGTATGGACAGTAACATGTCTGTATGGACAGTTACATGTCTGTATGGACAGTAACATGTCTGGATGGACACTAACAAGTCTGTATGGACAGTTACATGTCTGTATGGACACTAACATGTATGTATGGACAGTTACATGTCTGTATGGACACTAACATGTCTGTATGGACACTAACATGTCTGTAGGGACAGTAACATGTCTGTATGGACAGTAACATGTCTGTATGGACAGTAACATGTCTGTATGGACAGTTACATGTCTGTATGGACAGTAACATGTCTGTATGGACAGTAACATGTCTGTATGGACAGTTACATGTCTGTATGGACAGTAACATGTCTGGATGGACACTAACAAGTCTGTATGGACAGTTACATGTCTGTATGGACACTAACATGTATGTATGGACAGTTACATGTCTGTATGGACACTAACATGTCTGTATGGACAGTTACATGTCTGTATGGACAGTAACATGTCTGTATGGACAGTAACATGTCTGTATGGACAGTTACATGTCTGTATGGACAGTAACATGTCTGTATGGACAGTTACATGTCTGTATGGACAGTTACATGTCTGTATGGACACTAACATGTATGTATGGACAGTTACATGTCTGTATGGACACTAATGTGTCTGTATGGACACTAACAAGTATGCATGGACAGTAACATGTATGTATGGACAGTTACATGTCTGTATGGACAGTTACATGTCTGTATGGACACTAACGTGTCTGTATGGACAGTTACATGTCTGTATGGACAGTTACATGTCTGTATGGACAGTAACATGTCTGTATGGACAGTAACATGTCTGTATGGACAGTAACATGTATGTATGGACACTAACATGTATGTATGGACAGTTACATGTCTGTATGGACACTAACATGTCTGTATGGACAGTTACATGTCTGTATGGACACTAACGTGTCTGTATGGACAGTTACATGTCTGTATGGACACTAACGTGTCTGTATGGACAGTTACATGTCTGTATGGACAGTTACATGTCTGTATGGACACTAACATGTCTGTATGGACAGTTACATGTCTGTATGGACAGTAACATGTCTGTATGGACAGTAACATGTATGTATGGACACTAACATGTATGTATGGACAGTTACATGTCTGTATGGACACTAACGTGTCTGTATGGACAGTTACATGTCTGTATGGACAGTTACATGTCTGTATGGACACTAACGTGTCTGTGTGGACAGTTACATGTCTGTATGGACAGTTACATGTCTGTATGGACACTAACGTGTCTGTATGGACAGTTACATGTCTGTATGGACAGTTACATGTCTGTATGGACAGTAACATGTCTGTATGGACAGTAACATGTATGTATGGACACTAACATGTATGTATGGACAGTTACATGTCTGTATGGACACTAACATGTCTGTATGGACAGTTACATGTCTGTATGGACAGTTACATGTCTGTATGGACACTAACGTGTCTGTATGGACAGTTACATGTCTGTATGGACAGTTACATGTCTGTATGGACAGTAACATGTCTGTATGGACAGTAACATGTCTGTATGGACAGTAACATGTATGTATGGACACTAACATGTATGTATGGACAGTTACATGTCTGTATGGACACTAACATGTCTGTATGGACACTAACATGTATGTATGGACAGTTACATGTCTGTATGGACACTAACATGTCTGTATGGACAGTTACATGTCTGTATGGACAGTTACATGTCTGTATGGACACTAACATGTCTGTATGGACAGTTACATGTCTGTATGGACAGTTACGTGTCTGCATGGTCAGCATACAAGTCTGCATGCTCCGTAACACGTCTTCATGGTCAGTAATACGTCTGCATGCTCAGTAACAAAATCTGCATGCTTAGTAACACGTCTGCATGGTCAGTAACGTGTCTGTATGGACAGTTACATGTCTGTATGGACAGTAACATGTCTGTATGGACAGTTACATGTCTGTATGGACAGTTACATGTCTGTATGGACACTAACATGTATGTATGGACAGTTACATGTCTGTATGGACACTAACATGTCTGTATGGACAGTTACATGTCTGTATGGACAGTTACATGTCTGTATGGACACTAACGTGCCTGTATGGACAGTTACATGTCTGTATGGACAGTAACATGTCTGTATGGACAGTAACATGTCTGTATGGACAGTAACATGTATGTATGGACACTAACATGTATGTATGGACAGTTACATGTCTGTATGGACAGTTACATATCTGTATGGACAGTTACATGTCTGTATGGACAGTAACATGTCTGTATGGACAGTTACATGTCTGTATGGACAGTAACATGTCTGTATGGACAGTTACATGTCTGTATGGACACTAACATGTATGTATGGACAGTTACATGTCTGTATGGACACTAACATGTCTGTATGGACAGTTACATGTCTGTATGGACAGTTACATGTCTGTATGGACACTAACGTGTCTGTATGGACAGTTACATGTCTGTATGGACAGTTACATGTCTGTATGGACAGTAACATGTCTGTATGGACAGTAACATGTATGTATGGACACTAACATGTATGTATGGACAGTTACATGTCTGTATGGACACTAACATGTCTGTATGGACAGTAACATGTCTGTATGGACACTAACATGTCTGTATGGACAGTAACATGTCTGTATGGACAGTTACATGTCTGTATGGACACTAACATGTCTGTATGGACAGTTACATGTCTGTATGGACAGTAACATGTCTGTATGGACAGTTACATGTCTGTATGGACACTAACATGTCTGTATGGACAGTAACATGTCTGTATGGACAGTTACATGTCTGTATGGACAGTAACATGTCTGTATGGACAGTAACATGTCTGTATGGACAGTTACATGTCTGTATGGACAGTAACATGTCTGTATGGACACTAACATGTCTGTATGGACAGTAACATGTCTGTATGGACACTAACATGTCTGTATGGACAGTTACATGTCTGTATGGACAGTTACATGTCTGTATGGACACTAACATGTCTGTATGGACAGTTACATGTCTGTATGGACAGTAACATGTCTGTATGGACAGTTACATGTCTGTATGGACAGTTACATGTCTGTATGGACAGTAACATGTCTGTATGGACAGTAACATGTCTGTATGGACAGTTACATGTCTGTATGGACACTAACATGTCTGTATGGACAGTTACATGTCTGTATGGACACTAACATGTCTGTATGGACAGTTACATGTCTGTATGGACACTAACATGTCTGTATGGACAGTTACATGTCTGTATGGACAGTAACATGTCTGTATGGACAGTTACATGTCTGTATGGACAGTTACATGTCTGTATGGACACTAACATGTCTGTATGGACAGTTACATGTCTGTATGGACACTAACATGTCTGTATGGACAGTTACATGTCTGTATGGACACTAACATGTCTGGATGGACAGTTACATGTCTGTATGGACAGTAACATGTCTGTATGGACAGTTACATGTCTGTATGGACAGTAACATGTCTGGATGGACAGTAACATGTCTGTATGGACAGTAACATGTCTGGATGGACAGTTACATGTCTGTATGGACAGTAACATGTCTGTATGGACAGTTACATGTCTGTATGGACAGTTACATGTCTGTATGGACAGTAACATGTCTGTATGGACAGTTACATGTCTGTATGGACAGTTACATGTCTGTATGGACAGTAACATGTCTGTATGGACAGTTACATGTCTGTATGGACACTAACATGTCTGTATGGACAGTAACATGTCTGTATGGACATTTAAACTTGTGTAATTTAATTCTGGTCTCAAACCAAACCAGCTTAATTTGGATCTATGCGGAGGGAGAATTGTCCGACTTCTGCATGGACACCTGCCCCCCCACCTCGTAAATAAGCTGCAGCTGGGACAAGTTCCTGTGAGAGTGGCTGAAACAGCAGCTTGTTGAATCTGTCTTTGTAAGACTTGGCTAAAATCAGCTGGAGCAGCAGTCCCGCTCCTGATTCTGTCCTCTCCTTCTCCTACCCCGTCAGAAACATGGCTACCCGCTGTGACAGCACACAGATGGCCGAGGCAGAGCCTCACAGATGGTTCTATCAGCGCCACACAGATGGTTCAGTCCACCTCCCATGTTTCAAACTGGGGGGCCATCGTAAAGCTCCATCAGAGCTTCTTCCTTGGGCAGCATTAGTACTCAACTACACCTGCATGCGGGACTATCAGCTGATCCAGCAGGAATAACAGAGGCTCAGCATCACTTCCTGTCTGAACTGGAGAGTTGTACACTGATGATCTACTTTTTATTTGTACTTACAGATGATGTAGTAATCCTTCCCCTTGAAGAACTCCAAGCCCCATAGGTTTGGGCTGAACTCTTGAAACTTCAGTGTGAACTTGACGTCCTGGTCCGGCTTGACACAGTTGAGCAGCGGCGTGTCAGCCTTGGTGATGGTGCAGCTCTCCAGCTGCTCCTTGGGGACCATGTACACTTTGTAATACTCCACTCCATCGGACACCCCGCCATCCACACGAGGACAAACAATGTCCAACTTATCGCCGATCTGGGGGTACAACACCACCCCCTGGCCTGGCACGAACCTGAAAGGAGATGCAGAAACAGAGAAGCAGAAGACGTCAGCACATCGGATGGCAAGTCGTTCATTATGCAGCCTGGATGAGACTGTTTTCCTCCACATTCTGCAAAATATAAAGATTCATTATTCATGTGGTAATTACTGACTTTGTCCATTAATTTTAGATGACAAAACGATGGCAGAATGTGTGTCAGTATGTGTGGTGCAAAGCGACCTCCTTATTGAAAATAAAATCACAGCAACGGAGACAGTTAACCCAGCAAAGCTCAAACAAATATATTTATAGATATTACACCATGAAGGTCATCCAAACCAGCCCAGCAGGATTTATTCCTAACAGAATAACACACAGAAGAAATAACACACACACTTCAACAGTGACCAAACCTTTTCTCATCATTCTCTCACGTCTGAAACAAATACACAATCTACATATTTACTGTGTAACAATACTGAAGTCAACATAGCCATCGAGGATAATTATTTCTCTTTTTCCTACATACAGAACTTTCTGCTCACTTCGTTCCCTTCGCTGCTCCTGACTGGACGGTACCACCAATTTTAGCTCTCTGATAGGTGGAAAGTTTATAGGAAGCGGCTTCACCATCTTTCCCAGGCGGAAATAAAAGGTATCTTAGACATTTATTTGTTAACGGGATCATTTTAATGATGAAAATGTGATAATGGTGTTATCATGAATCACTCCTTGTGGACTGATACAGTCAGCGAATAAACAATGTACTGTGTGGGTGGATTGTAAATCTCCTGGATGGGACACAATTTCCTGGAAAACTTCTATAAGTCCCCTAAAGGGTCAGATATTTACACACAACCGCTCCTCAGAAACTGCTGATAATAAAACAGAAAGTGTTGGCAACAATACAAATCTTTAGCTGTTTTAAGGGTTATTTAGGCTAAATGTAACAGCTTATGTCTACATCAGGAGTAGGCAACTCCGGTCCTCCAGTGCCACAGTCCTGCAAATATTAGGAGTTTCCCTGCTCCAACACATCTGATTCAAATCAATAGCTAATTAGCAGACTGGTGCAGAGCTCAAACTCAAACTGTACATCAGGTCTGTTGTGTGCCAGGTGTGTTGCAGCAGGGAAACTCCTAACATTGTCAGGACTGTGGCACTCGAGGACCGGAGTTGCCGACCCCCGGTCCTCGAGTGCATCCATCGAGTCCATCCATCCATTATTCATCCATCCATCCATCCATCCATTATTCATCCATCCATCCATCCATCTGTCTGTCCGTCCATCCATCTCTCTATCCATCTGTTCATACATTCACCCATCCATCCATTTTCTGCCACCTATCCGGGGTCGGGTCATGGGGGCAGCAGCCTAAATGAAGGACATTTACAAGCGCATCTGATTCCAAAACCAGATTCTGAACCAGAGCCAGCAGAATCTGGATCTAGACCAGAACCAAAACCAGAATCAGAACCAGGTCCTTGACCTGAACCAGGACCAAAGCCAGAATCAGAATTAGAACGGGACCTGGACCTGGACCTTGACTTGGATCTGGATCTGGATCTGGACCAGGACCAGGACCAGGACCTGGACCAGGACAGACTAAAAGGAGTTCTGTTGAACAGGAAGTAAACGTACAGATTAACATCTGTTGTCACTAATATTATAAAAATCCCTTCTGAGCCTTTTTTTTATTTAGTTTTTATGAATTAGTGAAATTATGGAGTAATTTTATTCATTTATTTATTCATTTAACATGATTTATTTTTTATTGTTATTAATGAAATTAATCTATGTAATTCTTAATTCAACTTAATTTTGGGCTTTTTCTTTGTGTTTTTTCTCCTTTCTTCTTGTATTTATCTGGTGTTCATACAGTTGTAAATAAAGCCGGGATTTAAAGGCTTAAAATGAACTGGTCCGGGACACTACAGCAGTTTTCTGTCCGTCAGCAGGTTTCTAATACTTTGTGGCTTCATGTCTGATGCTTTTTCTCAGGAACTGTCTGAGAAAATAAACAGGAGTATCTGTTGTTTCTTCTGACTGGTAATTTAGCAGCAACTGTCTGGGAAGCGTGTCATATACTCACATCTGGGAATTGTGCAATGTCACTCGTGCACTTCGTGTAACACACCTTGAACTTTAACATCATGAAACGTATGAAGCATTCTGCTGTTAAACATCTCCAGTTATTTTTTACTGTGATGGGTTACTCCCTCTGACCTCAGATCAATAATATTCTCATTTCCTTTTATTTTCCCTTTATTACTCTACAAATTACTGATTTTGTACAAAGTGTTGATTAATGTGCATTGTCCTCATTAAATTAAAAAAGAACTTTACTCTGCTATTATGCTTATTTTACTGTTTCCCTGCCAAGAGGCTACAGATGGAAATTTACCTGCTATAATTTTATAAATCGTGTGTGTATGAATTTGGGGTGGGAAAATTGAATTGAAAAATCAAATATTGAGATTTTTTCCACAAATCGTCACAACCCTGATATGTATTAGAACTATGACGATATGCTTTTGTTCTGATTCGATTATGATTTTTCGGGTGCCAATTCGATTTAAATTGCAATTATAATAATTTTTCCATATTGCTGAGTTTTGAAGACTAAAAACAAATAAAATGAACAAAACTTTTTTATCTTGTCATTTTTCTTGATTTCAATCAGTAAAAAACAAGACAGCAGCCAGATCATCATTCTGCTGCCATACTGTCCAAGAAGACAAGTAAAAAGATCAATAAAAATAAAAATGAGAAAATTTTATATTATAGATTTTTTTATTTAATTGAATTTTTTTTAACAAAACAAAAATTTATTTTAAAATTGTGAAGCAAAAAATCCCAATATTCAATTTTTTCTATTCAATTTCCCACCTCTAATATGTTTTTACATTATACACGTACGTTAATATGCACTGTCTCTTTTTTTATAGAATAGATAAACTGAAAGTTAAAAGAAATTTAGGGACTGAGGACACGAGAAAAAAAAAACAGAAAGGTGTTTGTACATTTCTACAACACATCTGAACCACAAGATTACCGTTGTGTTTTTACCTGAAAAGGATAAATTTCTGGAAATTCATACAAAAAATTCCAAAATTCAAAGGTAGTCTGACGATTTGAAGCATTTTGAACAAATTTCTGTTTGATTTTCTGCTCAAACCTTTACTTGTTAACGTCTGAAAACTTTCTGATGTTTTATGACCCGTAAACAAGATTTTAAGTTTGCAGACAGACAGACAGACAGATAGACAGATAGACAGATAGATAGATAGATAGATAGATAGATAGATAGATAGATAGACAGATAGATAGATAGATAGATAGATAGATAGATAGATAGATAGATAGATAGATAGATAGATATTCAGCTGATGACAGAATGAAGCTAACGGGAAAGTGTGTCTAAACTTTTGACTGCTGATGTACAGAAACAGGTAAACACGATGATAAACAACAACTATCTATCTGTCTGTCGGCCGGAGCATCGGCGGCCAACCTGTCCAGGTGCACCTGCCTCTCGCCTGCTCGTTGCCGGGATACACTCCGGCTACTCCACAAGCCTGAATTGTAATAAGATGTATAAACTATGACTGATTTACAGCAGGCGTGTCCAAATTCAGTCCTCGAAGGCCGCTACCCAGCAGGTCTTCATCGTGTCTCCGCTTCACTGCAGCCGACTCAGGCCAAATGGATCCTACGATGTTCTGCACAACCACACACCTGACTTCATACGAGTCAGGTGTGTTAAACAGAAAAACCATGAAAACCTCTAGAATGGGCTCTGGAGCTGGACGGTGAAGGACAATAGGAAGAAGACATTGCCAGTGGATGTTATGAGACACGAACTGAAGAACAAGCAGGTCTAAAAAGAAGGATTACTATTATTGTTTGTCTTCACTTTTCCAGTAAAACCAGAGCAGGCCTCTACCTGGTCCTGAGGGGAGCAGACCTGACTCTGGAATCTCAGAGGCCGAAAACGCAGCAGAGACGTCAACACAGGCTGAAGGAAGGGTTAATCCGCCCCAGAGACCCCCTCTGTCGGCTGGATGGACACGGTTCACCCTGCTGCTCCTCGCTCTGCCTCTGGTCCCGCTCCCATTCCACCCAGAGATCCCACCAGTTCCAACTCATCTTCACTCCCTCATCATTTCATTTCCCTCATATTATCTTTATTGACATTTCCTTCCATTACAAACTTTCTGTGATCAGAGCAGCAGGAAGCGTCTGCAGCCTGAACGGCGTCGGCTGCAGCAGCATGATGATCAACTTCATCTTCTCTCCTTTTCCATAAAACATTTCTCTCTTATTTCACTTCTGACCAAAACATTTTATCAGCATCAAAACAAGAGATTTCTTCAGACTTCTGTCTCTCTGCGCCTCCTCCTTGGCTTTTTACGTCCATCCTTCCAGAGTGACAAAGGACCCGGAGAGGTGCACCGCCGCTGCCTGCCCACAATGGCCTTCTCTGTAATCTCTTAATGAACTGCAGTGGAAGAGAAGCAGCGTTCCTTTTACATAAACTATGTAAAGCAAGGCTCTGCTTTGTTTCTTGCTCCCAACTACAAAATGGATTAGCAGACAGGGAGGTGTGCTGGGGGGTGGGGGTGGGGGGGGGGGGGGGGGGGGGGGGGGGGGGGGGGGGGGGGGGCTTAGGTCATTCTCCTTTTTCTTTGGCTCAAGAATGGAGCCGTAAAGTAGTAAAGCACAAACAACAATAAAGTTTAATTGATACTCCCGTGGGTCCCAGGGAGGGATTTTTTTTTCCTTTTTCCACTGAGATGCACACACACTTATCCCCACTCAATCCCCTCAAACCTGCCCCCCACCACCACACACACACACACAAACAAAAGCGTGAAAGGAGAGCTTCCACATTTCTAGCAGTGAGCAGCCGGAGCTGAAAGCAGACGACTCTGATGGATGGAAACCTGCTGAATGTTCTGTTAGAAAGTCCACGTCAAGACTGGCGGAAAAAGTTTCCAGTCAGGAAAACAAGCCGTTAACTCGCCATCGACACGTTTTCACACATCCAGCTGAGGCTGATGTTTGTAGGCGCTGTTCAGTCAACGCTCAGCTCCTACAGAATCACAGTGATGTGACTCTCCGGCCTTTTTTCTTTCCTCTGAACTTCTGACAAAGGCAGAGAGAAAAATGCACGCAGGCATTATTCCCCCAGAAAGCCTGCTGGGTTTTTGTGGCAGCCTGAGGCCTCAGAGGGTGGACATGCCGCTTGCTTCAAGATGGCTACATTCATCTAACCCTAACCCACGGAGGAGAAGAATTTCATTTTAAAAAGGAAAAATCCTGAAAAATATAGTATATATACAAATATACACATGTGTAAAGTGCATATACAAACACACACACACAGACATATATATGTATATTATATATATACCCCGATCATATATATATATATATATATATATATATATATATATATATATATATATATATATATATATATATATATATATATATACCATATGTGCAGAGAGAATATATATAAGCATATATATATATGTATATATATATATATATATATATATATATATATATATATAAAAGCATATACACAGACATACACACGTAAATCATATATATATATATATACATATATACATATATATATATATATATATATATATATATATATATATATAGATATAGATATATATATATATATATATATTTTCACACACACATATATGGAGAGAGTGAAAGAAATATTTATAAACTATCTATAAATACTATAGTATAGTAAGTAAATTTGTAAATGCATAGGTGTGTACAGTATAGGAGTATATAGGTATAATATATATATATATATATATATATATATATATATATATATATATATATATATATATATATATGCGTGCGTACGTGTGTGTGTGTGTGTGTGCGTGTGTGTGTGCGTGTGTAACCTACTTTGCACACAGTAAATCAAAGGAAATAAAACACAAAGTAAAATAAAAAGTAAAGGAACCGTTTGGAGGCTGATAAACTGCAGAGCAGCGCGAGACAAACATCCAGAAGACCTCCATGTGTCTGAACTTCTGCAATTATTTATTTCCAGTTCAAATAAAATGGCCGAAAAGAGAAGAAGGCTGACTTGGTGCGACGCGGTCTAAATCCTCGCGCTGAGGCCTCCAAGGGCCACTAAACCCCGGATAGACTCACGGCGCTCCGGGTAAAGGCGCAGGGAGTTCAGGCCCGCTCACGGGCTGGATGACCCGCCGCGGACTGGCAGTCAGGGACCGGGTCTGGACCCGGTCTGAACCGGGTCTGGATGGGGTCTGGACCTGGTCTGGATAGGGTCTGGACCTGGTCTGGACCTGGTTTGGGCCACTGAACTGTTCTCCTCTGTAGCAGATGGAGAAGCTGTGTTGAACCGCCTTAACGTGTCCGCGGAGTCCGGCTGCGCGAGCCCCAGGCCGAGTCGCTGAGAAACGGACACAAACACTGAAGCAGCCCGCCGAGGAGAGGGGTGGTGGGGGGACACAGCACCGGTTCTGTTGGGCTGCAGGAACATAAAGGCTCCAGTCTGCACGAGCCAACACTGATGGACGTAAAAACGGCTCGTACGGAGGATTCAGGTGGTCTGGGACCCCTCGGTCCCCTGCTCACCTGAAGCCTGCAGAAACTGCAGCGTAGCCGGTAAAGTTAGATCTGAATCAGACCCTCTGGAATCCGGATCATGATTGTTCCAGAAACATTTCAGCCCAGATCGCCGTGGAGCGCGAGGAGCCACGGGCCGTGGGGTCACTTCCACAGCCTCATCGGCTCCCGTACAGCAACGGAATATTCCTTTTATTTATTCCATTAATCATATTTAATATCAGAGGAAAATCAGCTCAGTAAGTCCTGAGGCTGTCTATCCGTTCCGGATCTCCCCTGACTGGATTAGTTTGGCCCAACACTGGACAGATCTCCCCGAACAGCTCCATCTGAGGCGGGTTCGTGCCGCCACGCACGGCCGTGCGGGCCCCGCAGTGCGCGCAGCGTGGAAACGATCCCAACGCAGAGTAAATGTGTCCTCAGAAGTTCTCCTGCGTTTCAGCCTGCTGTAGACCTGGTCCAGGACGGACCGGGATGGCCTGGCTTTATTTACCAACCTGATCAGTTCATTATTATTATTATTATTATTATTATTATTAATTATTATTATTGATCTAATTCTGAATTTATTGGAGATCAAATAGAAATCAGTAACTTAGACCCAAAAATCCAAACGCTAAAAATAACTAAAATCTTCACGGTGTTAAACTCTGTTTACTAAAGTAGGATAAACGTTTCATGGTTTTCAGTTCGAAACTGCGGCAGCAGAAGAGCGCGCGCGGCTCGGCGCGGCACGGCACGGCACGGCGCGGCGCGGCTGGGGCCACAGCGTGCGCAGCTCGCGCTGGACTCACCTGGTGTTCGTTGTGTTCCAGTAGATGGACTCCAGGATGAGCGCGCGGCATAAGTCCACTCTGAAGGCGATAAACAAAACTCCGACAGAATATCTCCACATCGAGTCCCCCATCGTGAGCGCGCGGCGCACGCTCCTCTCAGATGAGAAAATAAAAACAAAAGAAAAAAAGAAAACAAGATAAACGAAGACCAGAACTCCGACAAACAGGTTCAGGGTCCTTCGCCTTAAATCCTGATCCAGAGGGTGAGCACGAGCCCCGATCAGAGCATCTCCAAATGAAAGACCTGCTGCAGAAACCAGAGGCGCGTGCAGCGCCTTAATACTCTCCTCTGAGCAGGGAACAAGACCCCAACCCTCTGAAATCCATCCCTGGTGGTCTCTGCTGCTGGCTCGCGGAAACAGACCACAATATAAATCCTTCTGCGTCTCTGTGTGACACAGCGCGAGCCCCGGTCCAGCGCGCGACAGACAGTGGAATGGTGATGCTCTCCGTTCAGCGGGTGGAGGTGGAGGTGGTGGTGAGGGTGACAGCAGCAGCGAAATGTGCAAACAAAGAGGTCGGATGGTCAAAATGAAGAAAATGAAAAGAATGTGTGAATGAAAAAACCAGAGGAGCTGGAATGGAAGTTCTCATGCTACTGGTTCCGGTCCAGAAACAGCCCGACCACCGCGGCCCAGTCCCGCAGCTCCGAACCCCGCAGAAAAACTCCGAAAACAGGGAGCTGCTCGCCTCCGCAGCCGCTCCGCAACCTGGATGGAAAGTAACTGGAGGGACAGAGACTGGGAATATTTGGTTGCGCTGGTTTGGTCCAGGCCCCGCCCACCGCCGGAGCTGATTGGTCGCCCAGCGGGAAGTCAGCGCGAGCTCTGCTGTCAGTCAAACAACACAACCGGGTGACTGGATGAGTTTAATTCTCATTTCAACAGGCGGATCCGTCAATCTGAACAAGTCTGTTTATAACACAATATCAGAGTTTATTAATAAATGTAATTAATTATCACATTTTTTAAACCGACAGATTATAAACTTTCGGATCCTTCCCGTTTCTGCTCTTCTCTTCGTTTCTGACAGACTTTCATGTAAATTCCTTCATTTCAACCCAGCAGGTCACACAACAATACAGACTAGAACATTTATGCAAAAAAGTCTCAAAATGGCCAGAAAGAAATAAAAATTTCCTCCAATGAGACAGACGAGCCACCAGCATCAGCTTCAGAAAAAACCCAGAATGAACCACAGTTTCTTAAAGAGCACGAGCGCCCACAAGTGGACAAAAAGAGAGGCTGAAACTTCACTGAATGGAGAAAAAATGAAAAATTTCTGCTTTTTAAACCGTTTTCTTCCCTGTAACCTCTGCAAGGTGTTTGTGTCTGAGAGACCCGTTTTCATTTTATTGTCAAAGACAAAATTATGCAACTTTTCTCAGCCTCAACTCACGGTCCCATTGGCTCATGAGCGCGAGGAACACACACACACACACACACACACACACACACACACACACACACACAGCGGTAAACATGTCCAATGACCAAACACTGTACACCCCTGTACGTTAATATCACATAAAGTACGACCCAGCACTGATACGGGTTGAAAGTGTCTTTTTCCTGCACGAGATTAAACTATTTCTGGAAAATTCTGGCACTAAAAGCGACTTTCTGTGCTTCTCGCATAGTTTTTATTTTCTCACATTCTCTCCAAGCCGACTGGTGTTAGTGGGAGTTTTCCTCATCGCAACTGGTAAAGATGGTTGACTCTGCTGAGAGGAGCTTCAGCTGATTGTTGAGGAAAGTGAAGCTTTTCATGATCATATAGAGAAGGTTTTGCTTTATGAGGATCAAGTCTCTGGAAATGAGTCTGAGTGACTTGGAAGACGAGTTTGAGACTGATATCAGCTATTTCCAAAAGAAAATGTAAAAATAAAAATGATAAAAAATACAATATATAATTTTCCTTTTTTTGGCAAAGAAATGATCTGGAAGTGGGATGAAGCTCCATGGGACGAGGAGGCAGTCAGGGGCCATGATGCAGTTTTGTGTAACATCGAGGCTTCTTCTGAGCCCCAGATCGCATTCAGGACATGATTCTGGACCAGTCTGCTGTTGGACAGATGTGGAAGGTGATGAACTGGTTTCACGCCTTGGGAATCCTGGAGTTTTCAGGTCTAACACGGAAATTTGTTGGGATGAAGAAGTAGGATCCATGTCTGCTGAAAGATGGTGTTAAATTCCTGATCATTTCTTTGTTCCAGTTTGTGACCAGAAGCAACAAGAGGTTTGTGGATGGAAAGTAAAACACAACATTCATGTAGCAAGAAGTAAAACTGCCTCTCATGTGTTCATATAACTTCTTTTTGCTCAGAGGAATTTTTAATTAAATTAAAACCCAATTAATCAGTAGTTAAAAAACAACTTACCTAATTAAACTTTGCGTTTCACTCGTATTTTAATTAAACGATATTTATTTATTTTGAATATTTTAATTAACATTAAAAGGAGAAGCTTGAACTCATAAATGAGATGAGAAAATGTAAAGGACTAACATGAACAACTTGTGGGTAGTAAGTTGATGAATAAATGTCTGTTTTAACAGAAATTAATTGTTTTTATTGAACCGCTGTCGGACGCACGGCGTTGCTAAGCAACAACAACGCGTGCACGCAACGAAATTCATCCATAAGTTAAAGATTTAATGTCTGAAAAGTTTTCTTCTCTTATTCATCAAGTGTGAAATCAGTCTGGTGGCGCAAACACGCCTGAAAACACTCCTCCGCCAAACAGCCGCTAATCTAATGAGCGCGCGCGCGCTCACGAGCACGGTTTTCAGTACGTGTGAACTACTGACACCTGCGGTCCCTAATTCAATCAGGACTTTCTCTGTGCGCGTGTGTGTATTCTGCAAGTTTGTTTAGTTCATCATCCTGCTGATGTGACACGGCCAGGCGACGATGATACGTTCTGGTCCGGTCTGGTCCGGTTCGGTCCGGTCTGGTCCGGTCTGACTGCGCCGCAGACTGGAGGTTTACTGCTGAACCGATGAAGTGACGTAAAGAAACAATAGAAATTTTGATTTAAACATCCAATAGTCAAGCCACCTTACCCCCTCCTCACACACACACACACTACCGTGGCTACCGAACCCCTCTTTTCATCTCGCCAACAGAATACAGTCCAGAAGAAAGCAGAACTTTTCCAGATTTCGGGTTCTGAGTCACCATCTGGTACCAAACATGAATATTTCTTTTTTTTTTTTCATTCTTTCTTCTTTCCAGTCAGAAATGAACCAAGTTTTTATCTCAGAAAAGACATTTAGTTTAAATAGCAGCTTTAAGTTACAATTGCTTAAAATGCTTAAAAAGAAACACAAAAGACAATAAAGCAAATATCAATATACAAATAAAACTTTTTATATCTATATTATTATATCTTCTACAAAAATTAGTTTGATTAATTTATTAAACATCAACTAAATTTGCTGTTGTTGTTTTGGTTCAACACTGGGTTATGAATCAGCTGGTGATAAGCTTTAATAACCCACACACAGTTTGTTTGTTGTTTTTTTTTTTTATATAAGAGTTAAATAAATACCAATTTAAAACATAAACTTTCTCTGAGCCTAAACTTGTGAATCATTTTAAGGATATTTACTGTAAATATCTGACTCTCAGTTGGACTCACCGACATTCTGATGCTGTTTATATTCTGATAAAACTCTGTGTGAAACAAGCAGAACTTCCTTATAGTCCAGTTTCATTCATTGATTTGACCTTTGACTCTGAGCCAAGCACACACACATACACATACACACACACACACACACACTGTGTGTTTCTCCTAGTCTGCTGTAACAACATAAATTAGACGGTTTGGTAACCGTGCTGCCTCCATGGCAGAAGTGAGGTGATTACTCCTGGGTTAAGCTGCAGCTTCACCCTGCAGTTCGTGAAGCAGACACGGGACTCTCCTCTACCTAGAAGAGCTGTGTGGAGCCAACTGCGTCTGCTCCCGATGCAGCTACATGCTGTAGTCGTCGTCTCATCACTCATTTGGCCTCGTCGGATATTCATGATGCTGCTGTGAGGAACTGGAGTTTTACACGATAGGAATTTTTACTCCAAACCTTCCTCTAGATGTTAGATGATTGGAAATTTATTTGATCCATATCTGAGTGTCTCCAGTCGGTGGGATATCTGACAGCTCTCTAACATGTCTTTTTCCCTTTTCATTGGTAAATTACAAGCATTTAAATCTGCCCCGAGGTCAAGGTTCAAAGGTCAGTTTTTGTTAAGTCATGTGTTCATACGGTTTTCTCCCGATGAAGACGTTTGAGTAGTTTTTCTGATTCCATTGTCAGACCATCAGAGTCCTACAGAGAGCATGTTGAAAGCCCAGAATGTAAAAATAACCATGTTTATTTTATACCAAAGGAGTCAGCTCTAAGCTATAATATTCACAAACTTGGACGTTCATATAAGCCTGAAAGAAGACAAAATGCTGCATTTCCACACACAGCCTGAGAGTCAGAGTGATGGTTAGATCACAGATTATAAAACATGCACACCAGCAATAGACACCAATGCAAAGACCACCCACAACAGTATCGGCTTAAAGCAATTGAATGAGGTTGAAGAGAAGGAGATGTGGACGTCTGCAGCAGTGAAGCGGTGAGCTGGTGGGGGTGTGATCTCAGATCTGCAGGAGAGCAGTGTAGGGAACCGTTCCTACAGCCAGTACCTGGAAGAAAAGCAGAGAAAAGGAAAAAACCCAGTGGAAGAAAAGGAACGAGAGAAACAGGAGGTTGAGGCTGCAGAGGAAAGGAAGAATAGAAGAACAGGAAAAGGACGAAGGCAGATGGAAGGAGGCAGAGAAAAGGGATGGGAGAGAAGAGGCTGGTGGAAAATGGAAGGCTGGATGGCAGTAATTGGGAGCAATGGGAAAGGCAGAGCGGAAGACGTTGAACAGGGACGGGAAAAGCGGGGTTGAAGGAACGAGACTTGAGGAAGTTAAGCGAATAAAAGAAGTCTCACCGGGTGATTAAAGGTGTGGTGAAGGCACATAATCACATATCTGCCATAACCTCATACAGAAGGTGAAAGTCCTCTTTGAATGAGCACCCTTTGAAGACAAACTCCCGGTTTCCCTTACTGGTATTCAATTGGAAACTAAACTGATCTATGTTGCAAAAAGTGATTTTTTTTAGATTTGTGCTTTTAAATGATATATATATTTTAATATAATTTTTTTAATATACTTTTTTAGCAATTGGAAAAAACATTTTATATTTCTGTGTCGGTGCTCAATTACAATGAATTTCATTCATCCATCATCCTAACCGCTTAGTCTGATGAAGGGTCGAGGGAAGCTGGAGCCTATCCCAGCTGTCTTTGGGTGAAAGGCAGGGTACACCCTGGACAGCTCGCCAGTCCATCGCAGGGCCACACAGAGACAAACAACCACATGATACTTTTTAACTGAAGTTATTTTAGGGACGGGTTACTCTTTACTTCTACACAAGTCATGTTATTTTGAAGCAAAACCACACTTGCTTGAGTGCAACTTCTGGCTCCTCTACCACCTGATGAACATAAGGATCTTCAGATACAAACATTGCTTATGCTTCAATATGCTCCTTACACCTTGTTCCAGATGACGGCACAGACTATTGCACTGAATTCAATTCAACCAGGTTTTAATGTGGTAAAAGCAAGTTTAGCAGTGGTAAAGGTAGGTTTTAATTTGGTAAAAAATAGTTTGTGTTAAAAACAAGGTTTACACTGGTTAAAGCAGGTTTAGCAGTGATAAAAGTAGGTTTTAATGTCTTAAAAGTAGGATTTCCAGTGGTAAAACATGTTTTTATAGTGGTAAAAGTAGGTTTAGTAAACATGTTTTTATAGTGGTAAAAGTAGGTTTAGTAAACATGTTTTTATAGTGGTAAAAGTAGGTTTAGCAGTGGTAAAAGTAGGTTTACCAGTGGTAAAACATGTTTTTATAGTGGTAAAAGCAGGTTTACCAGTGGTAAAAGTAGGTTTAGCAGTGATAAAACATGTTTTTATAGAGGTAAAAGTAGGTTTAGCAGTGGTAAAAGTAGGTTTACCAGTGGTAAAACATGTATTTATAGAGGTAAAAGTAGGTTTAGCAGTGGTAAAAGTAGGTTTACCAATGGTAAAACATGTTTTTATAGTGGTAAAAGTAGGTTTACCAGTGGTAAAACATGTTTTTATAGTGGTAAAAGTAGGTTTAGCAGTGGTAAAACATGTATTTATAGTGGTAAAAGTAGGTTTAGCAGTGGTAAAAGCAGGTTTACCAGTGGTAAAAGTAGGTTTAGCAGTGGTAAAACATGTATTTATAGTGGTAAAAGTAGGTTTAGCAGTGGTAAAAGTAGGTTTACCAGTGGTAAAACATGTTTTTATAGTGGTAAAAGTAGGTTTACCAGTGGTAAAACATGTTTTTATAGTGGTAAAAGCAGGTTTACCAGTGGTAAAAGTAGGTTTAGCAGTGATAAAACATGTTTTTATAGAGGTAAAAGTAGGTTTAGCAGTGGTAAAACATGTTTTTATAGAGGTAAAAGTAGGTTTACCAATGGTAAAACATGTTTTTATAGAGGTAAAAGTAGGTTTAGCAGTGGTAAAAGTAGGTTTAGCAGTGGTAAAACATGTTTTTATAGAGGTAAAAGTAGGTTTAGCAGTGGTAAAACATGTTTTTATAGAGGTAAAAGTAGGTTTACCAATGGTAAAACATTTTTTATAGAGGTAAAAGTAGGTTTAGCAGTGGTAAAAGTAGGTTTAGCAGTGGTAAAAGTAGGTTTACCAATGGTAAAACATGTTTTCATAGTGGTAAAAAGCAGGTTTAGCAGTGGTAAAAGTAGGTTTAGCAGTGATAAAACATGTTTTTATAGAGGTAAAAGTAGGTTTAGCAGTGGTAAAACATGTTTTTATAGAGGTAAAAGTAGGTTTACCAATGGTAAAACATGTTTTTATAGTGGTAAAAGCAGGTTTACCAGTGGTAAAAGTAGGTTTAGCAGTGATAAAACATGTTTTTATAGAGGTAAAAGTAGGTTTAGCAGTGGTAAAACATGTTTTTATAGAGGTAAAAGTAGGTTTACCAATGGTAAAACATTTTTTATAGAGGTAAAAGTAGGTTTAGCAGTGGTAAAAGTAGGTTTACCAATGGTAAAACATGTTTTCATAGTGGTAAAAAGCAGGTTTAGCAGTGGTAAAAGTAGGTTTTAATGTGTTAAAAGTAGGTTTAGCAGTGATAAAAACAGGCTAAAAACAACTTTTTTTTAACTTGGCTTTTAATTAGTATTTACTTTATTAGTCTAGACATTTATTTATTTGTACCCAATTCTTTTTAGGGATTTTTTTTTTTTCCAATCTGCTTTTATAATCTTTATTGTATTGTTTTTACTTGAACTATTTGTTTTATTATTACTACTATTTTATTTTATTTTTCTTTTAACGTATTTGATCATTTTAAAGATATTTTCCAGTGTTTCTCAGAGGGAGCCCTCTGCACTGGGTGTCATTATGGCCATGGCTACAGGGGCGCCTTTCATGGCTTTGGTCTGTGGTGGTGCCCCTGGTGCAGATGGCTCCTGCGATGGTGTTCCTTACCAGGTTCATCTGTGCTCAGCAATAAATAACTATGTAGGTGTATGCGTAATGTTTAATAGTGTTGGGAATTGATGTTGTTTGGGTGTGTGTATGAGTGTGTGTGTTTTAGTGTGAGAAGGGACGGGCTGATGAATTTTCTTTGTGTTTTTGTATCATGTAAAGCACTTTGTGTTGCATTTTTTTTTGAGAAAAAGTGCTTTATAAATAAAGTTTGATTGGATTTGATTTCATAAAAGCAGGTCCTAAAGTGTTCAAAGCAAGGTTGTGAACAAATAGTGAAAGTACGTCATATATTTATACTCTGTCGTGTGTACGCGAAGATCTTTCACCAATAGTACGAGGCCCAGTGGACCACCTGACAAACCACCTCATGATCACCAGACGACCCCCCCCCCGTACGAACCACCTGCAGAGACTGACATCCCAACACAACTTTAGACATTCAATGGATTTATTGATCTGTTGACAGTTGAGGACAAAAAAAAATTATCAATGACAAATTTGAAATTCCACAAAATAAATGTATTATACCCACCTGAGGTCAGTCTGCCTGTCACATGCACACTAACACACAAGCAAACATGCGCGCGCGCACACACACACACACACACACACACACACCAACACGCACACACTGACCTCAAACCTTGTCTTACCTGAATTTGTGCATCCTCTATGAATGGAGTCTTTACCAAGTGAATTTACAACATGACAGAGGGACAGGTGAGGGACGGGTGAGGGACCGAGGTGGACAGGATGTGGACAGGATGTCAAGAGTGGGAGACAACACAGCTCATTCTATGCTGTAGATAATCAGATCTAACATGTCTTTACACAGAAACAGACTTCTCTAGTCCATGACCCACGACCCACTTCACATGTCCTGCTGTAGGTGTGTGGTTCCGTAACAGGCAGCCTGGGAGTCGAGGCCAAGTTCACCAGCGTGAGCCGTTTCCTCTGAGGAAACCTGAAATATTCCCACACATGACTGGCAGTGGGAAGCAGTGGGAAGAGGAGCTGGAGGCTTTCTGGGAAACACAGGATATGACTGGAGGATGTAGTACACAGACCTGTCAGCTGACTGGGACTTAACTGTGCTTTTCAGGGCTCTGCTGTTACTCATTCCCACTGTGTTGGCTGCTTTTACTTAAAGAGAGGGCCGGAGAACCAGCCGCCAACTCCCAGGCTGCAGTTTTACAGAGTCCTGTCAACATCAGGACATCTGAAGACAACAGGAGCACGACTGGTCAGTGATACACAGTTAAGACTTGTGGCCAAACAACATGTTATCCTTTCTAAGTTCCTTAAAATTAAAAAACAAAAACCAGGGGGTGAACGGAGGATAGGCAGGAGCAGTCAAATTCCTCAGCGGTAAAAGTTTCTTCCCCTTTCAAACCAGACGGACCGCCACAGGGACAAGCAGGTTAATGCAGGGAGTTCAGTCCCTTTCTCAAGCTTTCCTTTAGCACTTCCAAAATGAAGCGATCAGTCCAAAGAGTACGACGAGGACTGGGGTTTATGAGGAGAGCTGGATGAAGGCAGGGTGTGACATGATGAAGGGGGAGCAGTCTTATTCAGCAGCCTTTAGGGAGAAGGAGAGCTTGGGTCTGGACTTCCCCTTCCCCAGGATGATTTTCTGCTCCTCCTTCTGCTGCCTCTGACGGTCCTGCTCCAGCTTCATGCGCTCCTCATGGATCTTCCTCTGCTCCTCCACGATACGCAACTGCTCCTCAGCCTGTACACAGCAGGAACATGGTGGTGTAAGGACACCAAATGATGCTTTTCTTTCCATCAACATGCACCCACAACGCCCTTCACATTGTACCCTAAACGAGCCTTTTCATTGCACCAACAATGTCGTCTGTGTTGTACCCAAGTTGTCAAATAGATAAATATATTTTCAAACACTAATAGATACAACATGTAGTATCTAGTTAGACTTTAATTACCACGGGGACCTGATAATAAAGGCTCGATTCCACCGAACGTGCAGCTGATGGCAGCAACACCAGTCAACAGAACTGGTTCCGCCACTGGTTCTGCTGCAGAGCGTCTCTGAAGCGGCCCAGAAGCAGCATTGCTTTCCACTTCTCTGAAATACGCAACTGTTGTATTTTTGCCGCTGTGAAATCCCGTCAGTCTACAGCTCAGCGGATCGTTCAGGAAGTTGATGAAAACCAAAGTGGATCCAGTGGATTTTACCAGTAAAAGATGACATATTAGGGCTGGGAAAACTGAACTGAAAAAATCAAATATTGAGATTTTTTGCTTTAGAATCGTAAAATTGTTTTTGTTTTGTTTTTTTGTTAAAAAAAGTGTAATAGGCTACAGTTTCAGGCAACAGAAGCTCCATCTTCATTGTACAAAACCTAAATATAATTTTTAAAAAAAAAACTAACTAACTAAATAAATAAATACAGATTTAAATTGAAAACTGACCTGTTGTCTGGGGTGGGAAATCACATTGAGAAAAATACAACTAAAAAATTGGGATATTTTGCTTCATGATTTTAAAATAGATTTGCTAAAAAAAAAAAAAAAAAAAACCTAAAAAAAAAACTTTTTTTTTTTAACAAATAACATTAAAAACAAAAACTTTTTTTTTTCAAAATAAATACAAATCTATTATATATTTTTTTCATCTCTATTGTTTTTATTGATCTTTTTACTTGTCTTCTGGGTACTGTTGTTTTTTCCTAATAAAATCAAGAAAAAAGACGAGCAGAAAAGGTTTTTATACACGTTGCAATTTAAATGAAATTGGCCCAAATAATTTCTCAGTTCTTTCTAGCTTATAGAAGAAGGAGTTTACTAAGAAAATGAGCAACTTTTGTTACTTTAGTGTAATTATGAATCGAAAATCTGTTTGAATCAAGACATCGGGATGCATCGACCCTAATATCAGTATCAATATCTAATCAATACCATGTGTGTGTACTTGTACTTGGTGTTCCGATACCACAATCGATACACGATACCACCCTAGTCAAGCTAGCAGGGATGTATTTGATGACATGCTTTGGACACATTTTGCCTTGAATGTTTAAATGTGATATTTTTTGTTACACTAAAAGCTGGATCTTTGTTTCAAAACCACACATTAATAGTTGTATTTAGGTAAAAGGTACCAAATCCAAATAAAAACTTGTTGAAACTGTTATGTTTCTGTTATGAATCTGTAATGTTGTTATATTTATATTGGTGAGGTAACTTCAGAAAGGATGGGTTATTTATTACAACATAATGAAATATTACACAGTTATAACAGCAATAATAACCACAATAATGTTCATATAAACACATCTGGTATATATCACTATCTGCAGATATTCAAGTTTCAGATATCGGATCATAACTCCCTAAAAGTGGATCGGTGCATCTCTATCAAGAATTAATCAGAATCGAATTGTCAGCCCAAAACTCAAAATCAAACTGAATGGTGAGTTGTTGATGGATCCACATCCCTACCACTGTCGCACAGGAAGGATGACATGAGACGCATGCGGATTTGTAACACTGTGGACCCAGCAGTAAGGCATCATGCACCCAGTGACGTAGATTAATTACACTCTGTGATTTAAATGTCGATTAAAAACAATTCATCGTTCAGCTGGACTGAGTTCCAACGACAACACTCATCACTGTTTCATCAAACAGGTTGGATTTTTCCACATTTTCAGTTTCGCACTCATCCACTCATACACCACCCGTAGCTGAGGTCCTGATGGTGTAGCGCACTGGTTTGTGTTGCTTCCTACCAGTTTGGCCTGAGCTAAACTGTTGGTTTGTGTTGCTTCCTACCAGTTTGGCCTGAGCTAAACTGTTGGTTTGTGTTGCTTCCTACCAGTTTGGCGTGAGCTAAACTGTTGGTTTGTGTTGCTTCCTACCAGTTTGGCCTGAGCTAAACTGTTGGTTTGTGTTGCTTCCTACCAGTTTGGCCTGAGCTAAACTGTTGGTTTGTGTTGCTTCCTACCAGTTTGGCCTGAGCTAAACTGTTGGTTTGTGTTGCTTCCTACCAGTTTGGCCTGAGCTAAACTGTTGGTTTGTGTTGCTTCCTACCAGTTTGGCCTGAGCTAAACTGTTAGTTTGTGTTGCTTCCTACCAGTTTGGCCTGAGCCAAACTGTTGGTTTGTGTTGCTTCCTACCAGTTTGGCCTGAGCTAAACTGTTAGTTTGTGTTGCTTCCTACCAGTTTGGCCTGAGCTAAACTGTTGGTTTGTGTTGCTTCCTACCAGTTTGGCCTGAGCTAAACTGTTGGTTTGTGTTGCTTCCTACCAGTTTGGCCTGAGCTAAACTGTTAGTTTGTGTTGCTTCCTACCAGTTTGGCCTGAGCTAAACTGTTAGTTTGTGTTGCTTCCTACCAGTTTGGCCTGAGCTAAACTGTTGGTTTGTGTTGCTTCCTACCAGTTTGGCCTGAGCTAAACTGTTGGTTTGTGTTGCTTCCTACCAGTTTGGCCTGAGCTAAACTGTTGGTTTGTGTTGCTTCCTACCAGTTTGGCCTGAGCTAAACTGTTGGTTTGTGTTGCTTCCTACCAGTTTGGCCTGAGCTAAACTGTTAGTTTGTGTTGCTTCCTACCAGTTTGGCCTGAGCTAAACTGTTAGTTTGTGTTGCTTCCTACCAGTTTGGCCTGAGCTAAACTGTTGGTTTGTGTTGCTTCCTACCAGTTTGGCCTGAGCTAAACTGTTGGTTTGTGTTGCTTCCTACCAGTTTGGCCTGAGCTAAACTGTTGGTTTGTGTTGCTTCCTACCAGTTTGGCCTGAGCTAAACTGTTGGTTTGTGTTGCTTCCTACCAGTTTGGCCTGAGCTAAACTGTTGGTTTGTGTTGCTTCCTACCAGTTTGGCCTGAGCTAAACTGTTGGTTTGTGTTGCTTCCTACCAGTTTGGCCTGAGCTAAACTGTTGGTTTGTGTTGCTTCCTACCAGTTTGGCCTGAGCTAAACTGTTGGTTTGTGTTGCTTCCTACCAGTTTGGCCTGAGCTAAACTGTTGGTTTGTGTTGCTTCCTACCAGTTTGGCCTGAGCTAAACTGTTGGTTTGTGTTGCTCCCTACCAGTTTGGCCTGAGCTAAACTGTTGGTTTGTGTTGCTTCCTACCAGTTTGGCCTGAGCTAAACTGTTAGTTTGTGTTGCTTCCTACCAGTTTGGCCTGAGCTAAACTGTTGGTTTGTGTTGCTTCCTACCAGTTTGGCCTGAGCTAAACTGTTGGTTTGTGTTGCTTCCTACCAGTTTGGCCTGAGCTAAACTGTTAGTTTGTGTTGCTTCCTACCAGTTTGGCGTGAGCTAAACTGTTGGTTTGTATTGCTTCCTACCAGTTTGGCCTGAGCCAAACTGTTAGTTTGTGTTGCTTCCTACCAGTTTGGCCTGAGCTAAACTGTTGGTTTGTGTTGCTTCCTACCAGTTTGGCCTGAGCTAAACTGTTAGTTTGTGTTGCTTCCTACCAGTTTGGCCTGAGCTAAACTGTTGGTTTGTGTTGCTTCCTAACAGTTTGGCCTGAGCTAAACTGTTGGTTTGTGTTGCTTCCTACCAGTTTGGCCTGAGCCAAACTGTTGGTTTGTGTTGCTTCCTACCAGTTTGGCCTGAGCTAAACTGTTGGTTTGTGTTGCTTCCTACCAGTTTGGCCTGAGCTAAACTGTTGGTTTGTGTTGCTTCCTACCAGTTTGGCCTGAGCTAAACTGTTAGTTTGTGTTGCTTCCTACCAGTTTGGCCTGAGCTAAACTGTTAGTTTGTGTTGCTTCCTACCAGTTTGGCCTGAGCTAAACTGTTGGTTTGTGTTGCTTCCTACCAGTTTGGCCTGAGCTAAACTGTTGGTTTGTGTTGCTTCCTACCAGTTTGGCCTGAGCTAAACTGTTGGTTTGTGTTGCTTCCTACCAGTTTGGCCTGAGCTTCGGCGATCTTGCGGTTATTCTCCTCCAGGATCTTTTCCAGTTCCTCCCGTTTGGATTTTTCCTCCTCCTAGATGGGCGACATGGTGTCATGTTAGCGTGTGAACAGGCTACCGTCACGCACACATGCCCGCCCGCGCGCACACACACACAAACAAACCCCCACACGCATACACACATACACACACACACACACACATACAGTAAAGCCTGTTTAACCTCTAGTACATGACCACACTGATATTCAGCCATTAAACTGTTTACATAAAGGGGCAAAAATAAAGTGTTTGGGAATCACACCCTCTAAGTTGCCCCCCTCCCTCTGAAAATGAAAGGCTGAACCACACCTGGGACCCTTAATGCACTTTAAAAGGAGAACTCACTCATCCCACTCAAAGGACAAACAAACAGTCTACAGAAAATAAAACTGCTGCTTTGGTTTTCATCATCAAGAGAGAAAGAAAACAAGGAGGGAATAGTTTTGGCTCACCAATCAACGGATACCTACGCATTTTCCTTGCCTGTGAACCTACAACCGGTGAAAGCATTAAACGGATGAATATTTACTGTCTCGTCCGGATTGTGGCCCCTGCAGAGACAGAGAGGCCCTCCTGTGGTGGGTTGGTAGGTAGGTGGGTGGGTATGGGGGACGATCGCGGCATTCCTCTGTATAACTCTGATCTCTGCACTGCTTTAGTTTGTTTAGCTTGTCCTTTACAGAAGTCCCACACGTCCCACTGAGACGGTGGACATAAAGGACAGAGTGGTGTCCGTGCTGGAGGACGACCCCACCACCAGACACTTACAGAACAGGACACAAGTCACAGCTGAGAGACTGCAGTCCAGCTCAGGTCAGTGCTGGTCAGGAAGGGGGGAATTTTGTTTACAACACAACAAAAACAAGACAATATGAAAGAGAACAGCAGCCCTGCAGGAGAAGCAGTTTAGGAGAACAAAACAACAACAGGTTTGTCATCATCAGTCCAAAGAGTTAATCTCATCACAATACAGGGGGGTCCACCGTGGAGGGGACACGTTGTGACCACAATGATTAAAAACACAGCAGCGTGGTGTCGAGTTTATAACAGAGAAAACAGACAATCCGGCGTGGATGAGAGGAAAGGGGCGAAGCCGAGGCCTGGTGGGACCAGCTCCAGTTCTAACCCTTCTGCTGTTAGAGACCCCACTCTGACCAGACAGAGATCCCTCTCCAGGCCCCGCGTTTCTACATGCCTGTCAGCCCGCAAAGGTTTGCAAACACACCTGGGTTTTTTTTTGGTTCCCAAGGCGACCTGATTACCAGTTAATGGGGCCAAACTGGTGTCAACTGAATGCATCAAACTGATAAAACACCATTAAGGTCAAACAAAACAAAAAGTAAATAAATAAAAACAGAAAGGTCTCTTAGCAATGTTTTTTTTTTTTAAATTAAATGTGATAAATAAAAGGTGTTGTCATGGAGATTTAGCAGACTATGAAGGGTTAAACCAGACTGCGGATATAAAAACAGAAAAGTAAAATCTGGGGTAAATCTGTCCTCATGTTGTGGTTCTCTACAGAAGATCAGAATAAATCAGTGAAAGACAGAAGTTCAGGCATGTTGCACCAGACCTGAATCAGAGTGGTCAAAAAGGGGTTAAATAGCTCAGAGAGCAGAAAACGTCAGACTGAAGAAGCGTTAGAGGAGCAGGGCAAACTGTGGGTTCAATAAATGTCATTAACATTTCATGCAATGACTAAACTCTGCTGCCATGGTGACCACAGAAAACCTAAACTTCTGGTTTTTCCAGCGAACACATCGGACCTGTGCAGGAGTCCGGTTGATTCCTGAGCATTATCCATGTCTATGTCACCAAACCAGGCTGGTTATGGCTCGCTTCAGGGTCACTAGTTGCTTATATAATACTGTCTTACAGTCATTTCATTACTGATACTGGGAGAACTGGGGGCTTACTGGCTGGCGTTCAATCTGAACTGGTCACAGGGACTATTTGATGAAAACTTCTGACCTGACAGAAAAGTAGAAGGAGCGTTTGGAAGTGGAGTTTATTCTTCATCAGAAACACGAAACAAACATCTTTAACTGGAACACAGGGAAACTCAGACTGGGAAGCTAGAACTCGCTGAATACGCGGGGTTGAGGTTAGAGATGGATGGCGTTCCCAACGACCGAGCGTTACCTCTCTGGCCTTCTGCGCCGCCAGCTCCGCCTGCCGCTGGCGCTCCAGCTCCTCCAGCAGCTGCCGCTCCATGATGCGCTTTGCCTCCTCAACACGCCGCAGCACCTCACGCTCAATCTCATCCTTACGCTTCTCCAGCTCCTCCTCCACCCGCTTGGCCACCAGCTCCTCCACCCGCCGAGCAGTCTCCTCCTCAATCAGCTTCTCCTCGATCTCCTGCTGCCGGCTGGAGGAAGGCAGGAAAACACAGCGTTTAACGTTAAGTCACTGTTAGCATGGCGTCCTGCTCGCTTTATTAATAAAGATAGATTAAAACATCATCATCACCTCGGCCCGCCTGGACTTTTCATCCCTGACCACCATATTTAGTACAGCTGGGACGATATGCGTTTGTCCCGATTAAATTCTGATTTTTTTCGGGTGCCAAATCTGATTTAAATTGATTTTAATTTAGATCTTTATTGCTCGTCATTTATCTTGATTTTAATGAGTAAAAATCAATCCAGTAGCTGCTATAATGACCAAGACAAGTTATAAGATCAATAAAAACTATTTTTAAAAATGACACATTTTATAATGTATTATTTGTATTTATTTGGAAAAAAAAAAAGTTTTTTTAACAAAATAAAATCTATTTTTAAATGGTGAAGCTAACTTTTTCATGAAACTTTTTTTTGCTACAAATTTTTCTTGATTTAAGTTAGAAGAAAACAACACAGTAGCCAGACCATCATTCTGCTGCTATAATATTTAACTAGATATCAAGAAGACAAGGAAAAAGATCAATAAAACCAATAGAAATGACAAAAATCTTAGAGTGGGTTAATTTTATTTAACTGAAATTAAAAAAAAAAAAAAAAAAAAAAAAAAAAAAAGACGATTTTTTGTTAAAAAAATAGATTTTAAAATTGTGAAACAAAAAATACTGATTTTCAATTTTTCGATTTGATTTTCCCAGCCCTATCATTTCTTATGATTTAGTTGTTTACTCCTAGTTTGTAATTCAGGTGCTGCGTTGCCATGTTCCTGCGCTGACAGGTGTGATGGAGAACGAGTTGCCTTTACGTCAGCCTGTCCTTCTTTTGGACAGATTTTAGTCTGGAAACATAAAAAGACCGCAACCTGAAACGTGTGTACAGTTGAGGTTTTCTCCTGGAGTAAAACAGCGTTCAGCAGAGAAAGGAAGAAAATGTAACACAGCAGACTCTCCAGAAGCTTTCCAGCTGAGCGGGAAACTTCCAGCAAACATGGTTAAAACTGGAAAGATTCACCGACAGAAAATTTGTTCCAGTTCATCATTCTGGTCAAACTATACGTGATGAAGAGTTCTGGAAAAGTCTGCGGGCTAAAACACTGCGACGCACATGAATAAAGGGACGAAAGGCGCTGCAGATTCTGCATATTTGCTGCAGCTTGCGGAGCATGACGTGTTGATTTCAGACGACTTTTTTAGCCACGTTGTCACTTAAACCTGCAGAGCATTTAAAACATTCACACAGTCGTGTTTGTAGAGTCGTCAAACTGAAATGAAGTGTTTGCCATCAGCTCCCGTTAGATGTCCCGGCCAGACTGAACTGCAGTTTCTGTGTGCTGAAGACCTCCTCAGCAGAAACAAGCTGATACTGCAGACCACAACGCCTCGTGTTACGATTCACATCCATCCTGCTTCCCTTTTAACCACTTGGACCTCATTTATAGCTTGTTTTTATTTATTCCTTTGAAGCAGCAAATACATTTGTTTTAAAAGGGACAGAGTAACTTTTGTGCCAAACATCAGTCTAATGTGAGTAACGGAGGATTTCTGGGGTCAGAATACAGAACTTGATGCGTATCGGCGCTCCGACGGGACTTTGCAGGAGCGCATCCGTCTCTCATGGGATCATGTGACCCATAGCGTCTTACGTTATGCCCCCCCCCCCCCCCTTATAAACACAGAGGCTCTGCTTGGTTTTTTCCTCGTCATGTCTGAACGAAGTCAGACGGTGAGGAGGCCAGGAAGAGAAAGGGATTGCTCCAGAGGAAAGACATGAGTCCACCTGCTGTCTGATGGAAGACAAGTGTGGTCATAAAACTTTGTTAGCATCAGTATTGGCAGAATGCTAAGTTAGCTCTCTGCCCGTTGTGCAAATGCGCCAAAATATGATGAACTTTTTCACATCTCGCGTTTATTCAGAACAACGGCAGTAAGCGCCTGATGAACTGCAGGACGTTGCGGCGTCGTCACTTTACTGTTTAGTGGAAGCTAAATGTGGCTAGCTGAAGGTAATCATCTACATACCAAAGCTAACATGGCTCATTTCCTCCACCGTCATTTCCGCGACATAAGCCGCTTAAACAGTGATACAGCTAATGATAAAGTTTTACAGACTAAGAAGTCATTCTGCGCTTCGTTAGTACAGCCTGATCATGGAAAACATATGAAGAAACGCCTCTGATGCAGCCTTCCAGTTAAAGGTGATTAATGGTGCTAATGACGAAGAAGCTGCTGTTTGCATCCAGGTGTCTCTGTAGCCTGGAAATTACAGTAATTCATGTAAATATCAAAGTAGTAAGAGAACAGTTTACCTGGTTCAGTATTATGCTTTTCATATGCCGTAATGTCCCATAAGCTTAGCACTAATGCTAACATTTTCAGAACAAAAAGCAGTTGAGTTGTGAAAAAGTTACCGCTTCATTTCATAATCAAATACATAACTGATAGTTTGCTTTGTGTGGATGTCATGAATGTAATTTTGAGACAGCCTTCTGTTGGAAGCTGCAGGTTTAAAGTAGCCCAAACTTACACGTATGTGTGGTTTACTAACACCTAATAACCTTCAAGGTTAAATAGTGTCAATTAAAGAAAAGTTAAACCAACAGTACCAATTTTAGATAACAATACTAAATTTAAAGCAGAGTTTTGGAAAAAAATTCAATAATTTTTTTTTTTTATTTCTTATTGAATAATTTTAATGATAACTTTGGTTATCATTAAAACGTGAAGCATGAGTGTAAACTTGCAGAAATGGAAGAAAATGAATCACTAAAAAAATGAAGCTCAAACATCCTAATTCCTCCTGATTTTCACTGCTACATGTTATTGATACTTATCAGGTTTATCAGACAAGGTTCATCAATGCACAACTAGTTATAACAAGGCTCAATGCACAACTAAAACTAGGCATAACAAGGTTCATCAATGCACACATAAAACTACTTATAACGTGTTCATCAATGCACAACTAAAACTAGTTATAACAAGGTTCATCAAAGCACAACTAAAACTAGTTATAACAAGGTTCATCAAAGCACAACTAAAACTAGTTATAACAAGGTTCATCAATGCACAAAACTAGTTATAACAAGGTTCATCAAAGCACAACTAAACTAGTTATAACAAGGTTCATCAAAGCACAACTAAACTAGTTATAACTCTGTTACATCTCACGCAGTTAACCGTGTTAGAGATGATAAAGTCTTAAAAAAAAAAGACAAAGGCCTTGTTAGGCCTTGCCCAGGTGAAGAGGTTGGTCAGTAAAGTGATGAAGCTGTGACAGGTTTAATAACAGGTCAGGGCCTCGCGTGCTTGATGCTAACTGCTAGCTTCTTAGCATTAGCGTGTGTGTGTACCGGCGGCCTTGTTTTGTTCTGAGAAAAACAAACAACATTCTGCAATTTAACTGTGAATTTTAAGGATGCATGCTCTTACATCTTCCTCTGCCTCTCCATCTCGGCCCTCCGTTCCTCCTCCTCCTTCCTCTGCTTCTCGTCCAGGGCGCTCCTCTTGCTCAGCGTCCGACCGAAGATGTCGATGCGCTCCGGCGGAGAGGCTGCTCTCTCCCTGCGGGACGACGCTGTGGTTGAGCGCGAACGGGAGCGGGAATCCCTGCGCCGGCTCCGTTTAGACTCCCGGGACTTGGATCGCTTCTTGGACCGGTCCCGGTCCCTTGACCGGGAGCGAGACCGGCTCCGCTTCTTGGCGTGTTTGCTGCTTTTGGAGCGTTTGGACCGGGACGAGCTGCGGCTCCTGGAGCGGCCCATCATCAACCACTAGCACCACACTCCTGCTGCTGATTCAGAACCACAGACTACAAAGCGACCGGCCCTCAGGAAACTTTATACAATGCGCTCTGAAACAGTCCTGTTTGCGTAGAGAAAAAGAAGTAAAGAAACCATCAGTATGTGGTTTTTATTTTGTCGTACTAACTCGCTACAAGCAAAGATGGCGACTTGTCACTTTGTAGGTTCCCATGATGCACCGCGGCTTTCGGCTTTTTCCGCCAGCCTGGCGGAACTGCCGAGTGGTGAGACGATAGATAGATAGATAGATAGATAGATAGATAGATAGATAGATAGATAGATAGATAGGTAGACAGATAGATAGACAGATAGATAGATAGATAGATAGATAGATAGATAGATAGATAGATAGATAGATAGATAGATAGATAGATAGATAGATAGATAGATAGATAGAGGGGGACAACCATGAACTTTTGGGCCCAATGAAAGACAATGGCATAGATCCCATCGCTTAATTGCAAATTTTAGATTTTTGTTTTTCCTTCAGTTGCTTGAAGCTGATAAATAGAATTGCTTTTCATGGGAAAAGTAAAGACCTAGGTCTGCATTCAACCATTTATGGGGTAAGTGACTAATTTTGATTGCTTTGTTTTCTTTCACATGTTATTATATAAAATGTTGCAAAGTACATGTTACAAATGGCAATTCCACAACTTTACAATGACATGAAAAATGACATACCAAAGGCGATCAAAGACATTCCATTTTACCATTTCACCTCTGGTCCAGTCCAAACGTGTCCCCTTATCCGAGCTTGATCATAGACTACGTAACTGTGTTATATGGTGTATAGACACCATATGTTCCAGATCACAACATATCTGGAACAAAGCCACAGGATAAATCCTGATCTCTTTTAGTAGACTGGATGAGCATAAACTAGTCTGAAAATTGAGCTAAATGTTCTTTAGAAATTAAAGTATGTTGATCTTTGAATTGGTGTACTTGGATTATTATGGCTTTATTGTTATTTTACTTGAAAATGGTTTCAATGACAACAATAATCGGTGAGTGCAATATTTTCATCTATCGCAATAATTTCTGAAACAATTACTCACATGGCAAAATTTGTTACCATGACAGGCCTAATCGTAAGTGAACACAGTGGTGGATAGCTTTTAAGAGTGCCTCGCGGACCTTTAAATCTGCTGTCATTTTTATAGTTGTTCGTCCCTGTGGTACAGTGATAAACACTCGCGCTTAGCATTTAACAACAGATTAGTAGTCTGTTGTTCCTGTAAATGCTGCTGAAATACAACATTACTGATGGATTAAATTTTTTATGAGTTCAGTCTTAGCGTTGTGTACCGCCCCCTAGTGGTTACGTCCAGCATTGCAGCAGCATGTTTGCGTTGTTTGCAGCATGTATTTACACAGACGCAGCTGAAAGTTGCCATGTACACAAGCACACACCAGTATATCCCAGCCTTTAGTATGTACGGGGCGGTTTGGAATTGATCCACATCATGCAGAAGCCTTGGGTGACGAGTTCTGGCCCTGCAGCTCACTGACACTTCTGGTTTCTCCTCCCTCTATCTGAGTGCCCTACTTGCAGTACAGTTCATCACTCCATGCTCCTCCTTACTCCGTTCTCCTAAAACTTCTTTTTTATTTTCCAACTGTTTTTTTTTTTCTATCAAACTCAGATATGTTGACATTTACATCTGGTTTAATTTTTGCAACAGTCCACGTAATAGTTAAATGTTAATAATGACAGTAAAATGTATTCGTAAAAGAGTAAGAAAAAGGGTAAAAATGATTAAACTAAATGATAATGCAGCACAGCATGTGGAGTAAACCCAGACCCAAGCTGAGCAGGCTTTTTTGCTCAATTTCACTGTCTCTGTTTACAGTCCAGAGAAGGTAGAGGAATCATGTCTCCTGTAACATGTTGAATACCAGGCTGACCAAAGCATTGTTGATATGGTAACGACAGCTATGAAGCATTTTATACGTCCAATCCAATGCACGTCTTATTTTTATGACTGTTTTTATAACTTGTTATTCCCAGATACAATGGTCACATAATGTTTATTAATTCAGAAATAAATAAGGGCGCTAACATATGCTCCTATGAGTTTACATGAAAATAATAATACCGAATGGAGGTTTCCATGAAACACGTCCTCACTTAATTCCTCTTCTGAGTGGCGGGTTGGGAAGGGTTCTGATTGGACGGAGGGTGCACGTGACGTATAACGTATACCGGACATAAAGTTGGCTCCCTGCTTCTCGTCTTTTCAGTCGTAACTTGTAAAAACTACATAATAAGTATCAGTTTCACCGCTAGTTTTATTATAAATGTGAAGTAGCAGCTCAACACGAGCAGTTTGCTCTATGTGAACGCTAAACTGACAAAACAGCAGCGGAGAAAGAAAGACAACCTCAGAGATAAGCCTGGAGCAAGAAGAATTTCATGTAAAACTCTATAAAACCGGTAAATATCCCTCTGATATGTCTCTCTGATTATGACCGTGAAGACTGTGGGAGTGGTGAGATTTGTTTAGAAGGCTTTCTGGACACCTATCTGATAAGGTATTCCCAGCATGTTCCACTGGGACGAGTTTCCTGGGAATACGTCAGGCAGCTGGAGGGATGACGTGTAGGAACGCATCAGGATTCTCAGTCACAGTCTATCTTAAAATAAAGCAGTTTCTACTGAAAATAAAAGTGAAGTCCATCATGTTTTTCATTACTGTATCAATGCCACCGATCAGTATTGAGAGTAGATGATAATGTGCTGGACCTACAACGAAGCGCAGTGTGGCCCCTATATTTAACTTTGCCTTTGTCCAATTTCAAATGTTGTCAGGACTTAAAAAAAGAGAGAAAAATAACCCTTCAACAGAAATACCACGGGATAGAGAAGAAAAACCTGACAATGACATAATCCTGCCTGCAGTCTGCCATTCTCTACCAAAATAAAGTCATTATAATAACACTCCTCACAATACTGCACTCAAAATACACAGGCTTTACTATATTTAAAAGCACATGACTTCAAAATCCAATGAATCAGCTCTGGAAAGGTCAAACAAATCAAACTATAGATGGAAATGCAGATATTATTTGTTTACAAGGTGTTATAGAAAGGGCAACTTTGATTGTAGAAATAGTTTTTAGTTGTAGAGAAACTGATAAATACTGTCAACTACCCTCACTTTGGACATCTGAACAACACATAGCACACAATTATCAGTAGTCAGCACACTTTACAGACAAGCCAGTTTCACAACAGAGTAAGAAGAAAGACAGATGGAGGAAAACATCCGATAAGCATTTTCACTATGCCAAAACCTGACATGGACCATAACCAAAAGAAAACAAGTTTCAAACAAGAAGAAAAGACCAAACCCAAAATCAACAACAACAGCAAGTGATTGAACAAACACACAAAATTAAGACACCGGTTCATCCCATGGACAAAATAAAAGAGAAGCAAAAATTAAACTTCGTTTACAAGATACCCTGCAAGTCGTGTCATATAATATATGTGGCAGAAACATAATGACATAACATCTAAAAGATTGTGAGAAGGAAACAGCAGGATGGTTCAGAAGAACTAAAAAAAGAACAAAACCCAACAGGAACAATGAAAATCAGCCATATCAGATCACTTTAAACACAATAACCACATCATGGACTGGGCAATGCACACATCATCCATCCATCCAACCATCCATCCATCCATCCTTCCAACCATCCATCCATCCATCCTTCCAACCATCCATCCATCCATCCATCCATCCAACCATCCATCCAGCGATTCATTAAAGCTTATCCGGGGTCGGGTTGCCGGGGCAGCAGCCTAAGCAGGGAAGCCCAGACTTCCCTCTTCCTAGCCACATTTGCCAACTCTGCAGGGGGGATCCCAAGGTGTTCCCAGTCTAGCCAAAAGATATAATACCTCCAGCATGTGCTGGGTCTTCCCTGGGGTCTCCTCCCAGAGGGACGTGCCTGGAACACCTCACCAGAGAGGCGTCCAGGAGGCATCCTGACCGGATGCCTGAGCCACCTCAAGGAAGGGGTTGTTCATTTACTTGTCTTTTCAGTATAAATAATAATTCAGTATGCTAACAATTTTTCTAATAAACCAGCACTGTCCACTAGTGGAAAAACTGACTTAACAACTATGGCAACATAAAACCCAAATGGAAGTTTCAGAGCAAGGATGTATGACGATGCTTGAAACAGATGTCCCCATTTATGTACATAATGGACATTAACTAGAAAGATCAATACAGCAAACCAAATTCCTCTGAACCAAAGAAAGGAAAAATGATAAACAAAAATGTAAAGCAAAGCCTTGATTTATGGATGAACCATGATGGATGACCTGGGCCTTCAGAGGGTATCACCGGGGGTCAGCTTTGACCTCCTGCTCTGCTTCAGTACTTTGAAACATGTGCAATAAATACTTGCAAAACCTAAACAGCTTCATCTAAAGGCCTTCTGTGACTGCCTTCAAGCAAGACAGAAGACAAAGAGAGTAGAAAAATGAGACTTTGTCTCATTTGATGACTCCAACCATAGCAACTTAAGTCATTCAGCAATTTCATAGTTTGAAAAACAGAAGCAGAAAAACATCCACATATTCGTATTTAGATAGACAAATATGATCATTGTCCTCAAATTTATTAAAAGCTCTCAATTCCACAGAGAAAGACCCCAATTTTTCCAGCTCGAGTTAATCAAAAGGTCCATCTCTTTCATACTGACTGATCAAAGTTGGCCCCTGCTTTCAAAAGCACCTTTTAGATCCCGGCCCCTGCCCTGTGGTTGCACTTCAGGGGGAAAAACACTTAACAAACACAGGATCTCTTTTAAAAAGCCCTGCCACATTGTCACATTGTCATGTTGATGGCCCAAGGGTCCAAGCATAAAAAGCTATTGACAGGGGATCCTGAAAGCAAGTTTTCCTCTCCAGCCTCCACTGAATGAAAACAAGTCTTTCACCCTAGGCTGAATATGGGAGAGGTGAGGAGCAGGGGGAGACAAAGAGGGAGGATGGTGGAGGTGGAGACTTCAGTAGAGGAAAGGAACTGATGACACGCATGAGGAACTAAAGCAGTTTCAAGCCCTGTTTACAAAACTTACTGAAACAATAAAATGCAAAAGTTTGGTTCCATTTTCTTGTTTCCACAGTAAACTTGTGACACGAGGCGAGTCTGTCGGTGTAGATTGGTCCTCGGCAATGATGACGTGTTTCAGTTCATTGTGCACTTGCACACATAGATCCTGTTCAACCTGTGAAAAGCACAACAATGGCTTATGTTTGTGATGGTGCGCCCGTTCAGGGGATTTAGTTTGTTGAAGAAAAACCTGTTTCTGGTTTAACATTTATGCTGTCAGTGAATGTGCAGAGTATATGCTCACCACGCAGGTAGAAAAAGCTTAATTCTATTACCTATGGCTTAAATCAATTAATACATCTCCTAACAAGATTTTCTAACAACAGTATAGGATCATTAACAACAGTATGTATTGATCATATTTACACCAATATTCCTGATGTGTGTTCTGCACCTGTGTCTGTATCAGGGACCACTGCTGCCTCCAGGAGAACGAAGCTAATTAAAAAGATTGATAAAACATTTAATGAGGATGATTTTCTTACTGTTATGAGTAACACTGAATAGGATGAAGTAAGTATTGATAATGTAAATACCTCCCTCAATTTATTCATGGATCTTTAATGGGGATTGTGAACAAACATGCCTGGTTAAAAGAATTTACAGTTCGAAGGGTTGACAAACCAAAAGATCCTTGGTTGACATTCCAATTAAAGCCAAAAGATCCGTGGTTGACACTGAGTTAAAGAGCTTGATGGCTCAAACAGATGAGGCTGAAATGGTTGCTGTCCTTTCTGTTGTAGACAGAAAACTCTATTGTACTCTAAGGAATCATGTGACCAAACTTCACAGCGTAAAGAAGAGAAAATATTACCAAAAGATAATCTCCGATAATGGGGCAAATTGCAAACAAATGTGGAAAGTACTCCATGAAATTGTGGGAAAAAAATTTCCTGTACATCCTATATGGAATTGAAGTTTATGTGATTCAGCCAATTCGGATTGTGAATTTAATGAGTGTTTCGTCAATAAGGTTTCTAAACTCAGAGAGAACATGGGTTGTACACACTCAAAAATAGAGGCACCAGCTTGTACCTAAGAAGGTACGAATGCTTGTCGCTGGGGGTGTACTCTTTTGAGAGACATTTCTGTACCCTTCAGTTCTGGTCTAATTTTGTACCTTATCAAGTTCAACCTCACCTTATCAAGTTATGTTTTTTATGTTTTCCACAGCATTAGGCCTGGTCCATGCAACGTAGCAATATTATCTTATCTGAAATCTAGAAATAATCTTCAAAAACTCAAAATACTGACCAGCCATACACTTAGTTTGCAGCATCTGACCTTCTTTGTCTGGTGTAGTAAATGACTGTTAAGTAGTTCTACTGTCATCACTCAACTCTGCTCTAGTTTGTAACATTACAGCCATTAACATTACATTTTTCAATGCTGCAGGTACCCTTATGGTCGAAATGGTACAAATTTGTACTTTATGTCACTTTGAACCCTTTTTCATACTCTGAAGGTGTGCTTCTGGTCTCTTAAAGACCAGTATTGTACTTTTGAGAGAACATTTCTTTAAAATGTACCAATAGGTACAGAAATGTCCTTATCTTGTACCTCTATTTTTGAGAGTGTATGGTTGACTCCACTCAGAAGAGCTGATTAAAATAAAGCGTTATGAAGGACAAGATGGACAATTTTCATCAGGTCTGTGCAAAGCAGTTAGAAATGTTGCCGGGGTTCTCGCCTGAATGTGGGTTGACTGGTCCTGACAACTTGAATAAGAGGCTGTTGAAAGTATCTGCTGCACAAACTTTAAACCCACATGACATTTAACCAATAGATGTATGATTAGTGGTGTGTGTCTAAAGGTTTGTGAGTAAGGTGAGATTATTCTTCTGTCTCAAGATAAAAAAAATTTTGCTGTCTGAATAGTATTAGCTATTAGTATTCTGTCTAGCCGCAGTAAATCGTTGAAAACGATGTAGTAAAGCAAGTGCAAGATATTCTGTTTGGTAGCAAAGAGAAGAAGGTCGGCACTGGTAAACACCTGGAGACTCGGTGACCAGGTCTGGAACCATGGAGTGTTGATGGACTCAGATCTGACTTTCACCATCAAAGCTTCACTAAGAAGCTTTTTACCATCAGAACCATCAACAGAATGAAAAGTTAAGTCTCCCAGTAAGACCAGTAGAAACTCCTCCATCATTCATCTCCAATAGACTGGCTTACTGGAATGGTGTTTTCACAGGACTTTCCAGTAAAACCAGTAGACTGGCTTACTGGAATGGTGTTTTAACAGGACTTTCCAGTAAAACCAGTAGACTGGATTACTGGTATGGTGTTTTAACAGGACTTTCCAGTAAAACCAATAGACTGGCTTACTGGAATGGTGTTTTCACAGGACTTTCCAGTAAAACCAGTAGACTGGCTTACTGGAATGGTGTTTTAACAGGACTTTCCAGTAAAACCAGTAGACTGGATTACTGGTATGGTGTTTTAACAGGACTTTCCAGTAAAACCAGTAGACTGGCTTACTGGTATGGTGTTTTAACAAACTTTCCAGTAAAACCAGTAGACTGGCTTACTGGAATGGTGTTTTAAAAGGACTTCCTTAAAAAAAAGCATTAAACATCTGCAGGTCATCCAGATGCTGCTGGAACTTTAACCAGGAGATCTGAACACATTACACCAGTTTTAACATCTTTACACTGGTTTCCAGTTTATACTGGTTTCCATCTTTACATTGGGTTTCAGTTTATACTGGTTTCCATCTTTACACTAGTTTCCAGTTTATACTGGTTTCCATCTTTAAACTAGTTTCCAGTTTATACTGGTTTCGATCTTTACACTAGTTTCCAGTTTATACTGGTTTCCATCTTTACACTGGTTTCCAGTTTATACTGGTTTCCATCTTTACACTGGTTTTCAGTTTATACTGGTTTTGATCTTTACACTAGTTTCCAGTTTATACTGGTTTCCATCTTTACACTGGTTTTAAGTTTATACTGGTTTCCATCTTTACACTAGTTTCCAGTTTATACTGGTTTCCATCTTTACACTGGTTTTCAGTTTATACTGGTTTCCATCTTTACACTGGTTTCCAGTTTATACTGGTTTCCATCTTTACACTGGTTTTCAGTTTATACTGGTTTCCATCTTTACACTGGTTTCCAGTTTATACTGGTTTCCATCTTTACACTGGTTTTCAGTTTATACTGGTTTCCATCTTTACACTGGTTTCCAGTTTATACTGGTTTCCATCTTTACACTGGTTTCCTGCTCTGGAAACCAGTGTAAAGATGGACTTTAAAACCCTGCTGATAATTCACAAATCCCAGAATGGTTTAGAACCAGAATACGTTGAATATGCTGAGAGAACCTGCAGAGCTCTTCGACCCAAAGACTCAGGTGAACTAATTCAGACCAGAGTCCAGACCAGAGTCCAGATCAGAGTCCAGATCAGAGTCCAGACCAGAGACCAGACCAGAGACCAGACCGTAGTCCAGACTAAACATGGAGAAGCATCATGTAGCTGTTCTGCTGTAAACTCTCCTCACGTCGACACTTTAACATTAACACAGGTTAAAACATTTCTTCTCTCATGGACCTGCATGTCATCCACATGGTAACACGTGTAACTGATCTAGTTTTTATTCTATTTTAAATTTATAATTTTATTGTGATTTTTGCTGTTTATTGTTGCCTGTATATTTTATTTCTTTGCACCATCTGTAATGCTTTTATTATTTTATGGAAAGCACTTTGACATGTCGTGTAAATGACACGAGTCAGGTCACCGGGTCAGAAGAGGGAGTTAACATCAACCCCTCCTTCTGACCCGGAGTCCTGTCTCCCCCCTGCCGTGGCATTAATGTGTTGTATCTCATCAATCAATCAATCAATCAATCAATCAATCAAAACTTTATTTATAGAGCCCTTTCACATACCATGAGGTAACCAAAGTGCTGTACAGCTAAAATAAAATAAATCAACATTAATAGCACAAAAAAAAACTGCTAAAAAGACAATAAAACAGCTGATCAGACAAAATAAGACAGAAAAGACTGGTGGTCCTGCTCTCTGGAGTTAAAAGTAAAAAGATGAGTTTTTAAAAGAGACTTAAAACCACTTAAAGTCCTAGTCGAGCTCACAGACAGAGGGAGACCGTTCCAGATGTTGGGGCCTACAGTAGAAAAGCTCTGTCTCCATGAGTCACGAGTCGAGTCCACTAAAGCATCTAGTTTTCTCAGGACGATGACAATGCAGAAGCTCAGAAAGGTACAGAGGTGTCAGACCATTAAAACATTTAAAAGCCAAAAGTAAAACTTAAAAAACTATTCTAAAAGAGACAGGCAGCCGGTGCAGAGAACGCAGTACAGGGGTAATGTCTTTTCCCTGTTAACAGGCGGGCAGCTGAGTTCTGGACCAGCTGTAGACGGTGGAGGAGAGACTGGCCAGTCCCAGTATAAAGGGAGTCAGTAGTCCAGTCTATAGAAGATAAAAGCATGAACCCTTTCCAGGACATCATGAGGAATAAAAGGCTTCACTTTACTAACAAGCCTGAAATGATAAAAACTAGACTGGACCACTGCACTGACCTGCATATCAAACCTAAAATCAAAATAAAGAAGAACCGCAGATTTTTAAGAAGATGGGGGTTAAAAGAGTCAAGAGATCCAACAGCACTGCCACATCCTGTCAACAGGTCAGTCCTCCCAAAAGTAATGACTTCAGTTTTATCCTCATTTATGCCGAGGAAGCTTGGCTCCATCCATCAATCTCCGACTGTGAAAGCAGCTGCCATTTATGCATGTTGGAACACTGAGTTAGTTGTTTAGAAGTCATTGTAGACTGCGGGTATCGAAGTATCCATACGTCCCGCAACCTTTTCCTGTAGCCCCGCTTATTACGGTTGCTAGCATGGTATCACCCCAAAACTTGTTTGCATTTTGTATCCAGTGCAGTTTAGTTTGTGTTCCAGCAGCCCATTTGTCGTCACGCCACCCGGGGTCCTCAGTATGTGACACAGACCTTGTTTGACCGGCCGATGTCTGAGCCTTCAGGGCTCTGGTTAGATGCACTCATCATAGTCAGTCGCATTACGGGTCCTAAGGGTCTTAGTATTAAAGCTATAGTTGGTAATCTTCCTCAGAGACATGTTCCTCTGGGTGAAGTGGTTCCTCGTCCTGATAGTAGTCTATACATTCTGTAATCATGAACAATAAGTGTTGTGATCCTGTTCCCTGGTGGGCGTGTCTGGCATCCTAACACCTGATCTTCATCTTGGCAATCAGCTGCAGCACTATTTAAGATCCGCCCGGCCTGCTGTTCATCGCCAGATTGTTGAACGTCCTGCGGTACAACTCTCGGCCTGAAAGATTCTTCCCTGTGTGTAGTCCTGATCGATAACCTGTGTGTTTTTTCCCCGTCAGAGATCCTGCCTGTTTGCCCGATTGCTGTCCTGCCGCTTGCCTGCCTGCCTGCCTGCCTGCCTGCCTGCCTGCCCGCCTCTCTATCCGCTAGGTTTACCTCCTCGCTTGTCTGCCTGCCGACTAAACCTATTTTCCGCATCCACCTGGGAAAGAATCAAAGATCAGAAGGAAGCAAATAAATTATTGTTGAAACTCCAAGCCGAGTCCGCATGTGAATTCTCCGCACTTGACGTCAACCTAACAATAAGAAATATAGTTAGACCCCTCAGTTTACTGTAAATCTGTAAAAACTCTGACCAATCCAAACGTTCAGACCCAAATGGAGTTGTTCATTTCTTATAAAAAAGCCTTGGATCATGCAAGGAGCAAAACCGGAGGGGAGGAGCCAAAACAGGGCGCCGCTTTCACATCCCCAACATTACCTACACCAGCTTTAAGGGAAATTCATATTTAGTACTAAATATTTCTATCCAACTTCATCTTTCTCCATGAAGCTGAATGTGAGGAGAGAGGTCGGGTTTGAAGTTGTGGCTTGTGGGGAATCTGATCTGTTTGTTCTTGTCACTCTCTTCACCTGAAACTTTTCTCCCATTTCTGTCGTAATTTCTGTCGTAGAGAAGCTGAATGTGGTCCTGAGCCAGTTATCAGCTGTTATTAAAACCAACACATGAAGGAACACAGGAAATTTAACTACAAAGGCTTCCCAGATGTGTCTGAGGTATGGTCCCAGAAACACAAAGATTTCTTGTGAAATAACTTCTTGTCTTTAGTATTTTTCCTCCTACAGACTATCTCACCGTGCATGGTCGATTGTGCACGTGTTTGCAGTTCACAGCATGGGAAAAAGAGCTCTCCTGAGAAACTACAAACAGGAAGAGAGACACATTCATCACAAGCATCCCTCCCCCCAATACCTCCTCCTGCTACCAAACAAATGGTCACCATTCACACGCCGTGCTCTGTTCTGCACTGTAACAATGGCTGTTTCCTGCAGATACGGCTCACAACAATGTTCTCAGCGTCAAGTCAAGATCTGGAAAGAAGGATGGAGACGGGTTCTGAGCAGCATTCAGATGAAGACCATCAGACCATCGCCTTCTTCTCTGATTCTATCTATCTATCTATCTATCTATCTATCTATCTATCTATCTATCTATCTATCTATCTATCTATCTATCTATCTATCTATCTATCTATCTATCATGTTCTCTGTGGCGTTACCGGATTGATTTAATTTATTCACTGAGTTTACTTAAAGGTGTAGAATTACTGACATCTAGTGGTGATGTTGGGTACAGCAGCGTTACGGAGGGCGTCAGAGGCTAAAATGATTCCAGATATAAACATGTTTTAATCTGTGAGTGGATCCTGCAGCCTTTAGAGCAGAGATGATGCACTGCAGGTGACTGCATTAATATTGTGATCATGGGACTGTCTTCTTCTGTGGTTCCTTTACAACATTACTTTTTCCGATGCTGAACTCATATCAAACAAACCCCATACTGCAGTTTTATAGTTGGTTTTCATTCAGAGACACACATTATGGTGGCACAAATACATCAGCTGAAATGTTCGCGAACCCAGAGGAAAAAGAAGCAGGAAGAGAAATAAAACAGTGCTCCATACCAGTAGAAATACAAGTTTTAATAATGATAATGATAGAATAAATTTTTCTGTTAATGACCGAGGGAAGGTTTCTGAACCAGTCCACTGTTCAGGCGCTTCAGAATCAGTAAGGTTGAGATTGTTCTAGATTCACAACCCAAACAGCTGAACTGGATTAAAACTGATTAAACCTGTGTAATTATAATGAAATAAATTATTAAATAAATAATGTATAAATCTGATCATTGAACATACAAACACTCAAAATGCCTCCTGATCTGCTGGATGTTAACATGAAAACATTAGAAAATGTCAAGACAACAAAAGTGATTTAATGATTTTATTTTTTTTATTCTTTGCTACTAATTCTTCATCATTCATTACATAATAAAACATCATCACTCCAACAAACAGTAAAGATCTTTACTACAGTTTAATGGCTGCTTTACTCAGTATTTAGCTGTATTCACCCCTCTGCTTTCATCCTCGCCCTCACCAGCATCATCCTTCATCCCATCAAGCCCTGTGACTGATGCCCTGATTAGCAGAGAGGATGATTGATCCATCGTATCCATCACCCTGCCTGGAACCCAGCATGGTCGCATCCTTCCATGGCATCAACCGCTGTCCTGCATCTGATCTTAGAACACGTCGGGCTTTTGGGTTGTCCTTTCTGGTTTGTCTGAAGATGTGACAGATCTGTGTACGGACATCATCAGCAGCAGACATCTCATTTCTTTTACATGTGTAATTAGGTGTGTGTGTGTGTGTGTGTGTGTGTCCCATCCCGCTGACCTCCCAAAGTGGTCCTACAGGGCCCTCAGCTAGCAGCAGGGGCCCAGCCCACCAGCCATGGGGGGGCCTTGTCTGCAGGAGAAAGACTGTTCAGTCAGGTCAACAGGCTGAGGACCCCCCCTCCCCTCCCGTCACTGGTTCAGCCTTTGTTGGACCAACACTGAGCTGCCACGTCCCAAACCCATTCATCTTCTGGACAGTTTAACATCTGTCTGGAACTCTGTGGACAAATGCAGCAACACCTTTATTTGCAAGCTAAGAGAATTTAATAATAATGGCTGCAAATGTGTGTGTGTGTGTGTGTGTGTGTGTGTGTGTGTGTGTGTGTGTGTGTGTGTGTGTGTGTGTATGTGAGTGTGTTTACTGAATGTTGTGAAAGACAGTTATTTCTTCCATCAGAGGGACATAAGGTCAGAGAAGATGGGCTAAAGACGGTCAGTACTTCTAAATGTAATTAAACTTTAAACTGGTTTTTGTTTTCCTTAATGAAATGAAATCTTGACTGATGATGACATAAATTTAAACTATTTTAATTTCCATGTTCTCTCATATAGCAGGAAGCAGGACAGAAAGCATCATTACATTATTCTCATCATGTACAATGATGTTCAGGAAAATTGATCATCTTTATTTTGCTAGGCTAGCTGAGCTAGCAGTGTGCCGTCTTTCTGATTAATGTATGTCTGGTTGATCGCCAGTTAAACCAATCAAAGACATCAACATCAAGACCAATTTCCTGATACAATGCCACTGGGATGTTTGGACACCCTAAAGCACATCAATCAATCATTCAGTTAATACGGAAATATCTTTCTTACAGAAAGCGTGATGTAATGAAGTAGCAAATAAACAGCTCTTCTTGACCTAGAGAGCATTTCTTCCAGCATTATCATGACTCAGCAGAGCTGCCAACCAGGATGAGGTTACCAAGCCTGACTGGTTGCAGTTGTGGCACGTTTGTAGTAGTAACTACTCAGTGTGTAATGTGTTAGAAAATAAAACACAGATGTGTCACTCTGTTGGTTAAAACTTACAAAAGACACCTGTGGCGGACGAGTGAGGACTGATCTACACTGATCTGATGTTATCACATAATATTTACAACTCTGAGTTCCACTATGATTGGGGATCTGTGTTGTGAAGTTTTACTGCAGTTATGGATATCCAGGTGAGATTTTGTTAAAAGACGGGCGAAATGAGACAGATTGGACGTTTCCTGACCATCACTGAGCTAATCCATCCAAGTCTTTTTTTCTCAAACAAAATACATTCATTCATCTGGAATAATAAACATCAGGCTGAAATCTGACAGGAATGTTGCACTGAAGGCGGGAATGATGCTGGGAATATGTGTAAATCACATCAAATTAAGTATCCTTCTTTCATTATAACCAGCTGGGGTTAACCAAACAGCTACACTGGACTAAATGACAACATCCAGATAAAGAGGTTCTGTTGGTTCTGTCCTGCAGCGGAAGACACGTCTTGTCTTTGTACCAAAAATGCAACAACCCATCGAGCTGCAGGTTTGGTCAGCAGGGTGGCACCTCAGTGGCTCAGTTGCAGCAGTTGCTCAAGGTAAGGGTTGGGGGGGTCCAAGTACCACAAGATCGACAAATCCAACCAAACAGGACAAGAAGAGTGTTGTCTCATTGTACCAGCTGTTTTCTGAATCTGAACTGGGATTCAACAGAGTGCATGTCCAGCAACCAGTGGTATCTCCCTGTATTTGGAGTCATTCATTCATCATCCTAACTGCTTAGTCCGATTAAGGGTTACAGGGAAGCTGCAGCCCAGCAGTCTTTTGGGTGAAAGGCAGGGTACACCCTGGACAGCACACCAGTCCATCACAGGGACACACAACCACTCAATGGTGGGAGGAAGCTGGAGAATATGCAAACTCCACACAGAATGGTCCCAGCCAAGGATTGAATCATCAACCTTCTTGCTTTGAGACCTCAGTGCTAACCACTATGCCACTGTGCAGCCAGTATGCAGTCTTGCACAGTTTAAAAGATCATTCTGCACATGAAAAAAGTTTGTAAATTAGTGAGAATATCCTGTGTCCTGACAATGTCCTGGTAAGTATAACTTTATGGCTTCTTCAGATTCTCAGAAGACCAAACAAAAAGAGCTTCTCGTGATGAAGAAGCACAGCAGATAAGGACATTAACCTGCTTGTTTAGGATCACCGACACAAGCTTCTATCAGTCTGCTCTTCAGTGTCAGAACAGACCAATCACAATGACGCAACACGGGGGAGTCCAGATAACATTGTGTGGTTCATATTTGTGTTAGACCTCATCAGTGGGTACCTGTTTACTCAGGTGGCGGGCAAAGTGATCACTAAGGCTGTCACATTATAAGGTAAAAGCATTAAATCAGCTTCCGTTGTGTTGGAATCAGCCACACATGGTGCAGGTTGTTCACAGTGAGCTTTACTGGCACCCAGGTGGAGCCAGGTGAACACAGCAATGGTAAGTAAAGACAAGGAAAAAGCAGCTCCGCTGCACATGCTTCCATTACTACATCCGCAACCACAGCGTGCTGCTTGTGATGTCACGACTTCTCTCTGAAGGCTGTAAACAGTGTTAGAGCAGACTTCAGGTTTATTTCAAGTGGATGAAAAAAGCATTTAAGATTTGGAACTATTTTATGTGAAATCTTCTCTCTTAGGGGCTCAAAAGTAGTTTGACTGTTGGCATTGCCATTAATGAAATGTTTAGCTGAAGCAGTTTGTTGTAAATCCTTTGTCCTGCCAGACCTATTCTATTCTATTCTATTCTATTCTATTCTATTCTATTCTATTCTACAGTCATTTAGCAGACACTTTTATCCAAAGCGACTTGCAGATGAGTGAGAACAACACAAGCACAAAATCAAACAGTAGAGGACATCGTAGGAAGGTGCTGGTGGACTGTCCAGTGCGACACAGATCCTTCCATGAAGTGCTACAGGCTTTTTTTTTTTGTTTGTTTACTCCCTTCCCACCCCATAATATCACCTCTGGTAAAATACAAAGAATTAATATCATAAATTTTGCTGCAAAGAACTGGGCTAAGTTCTCCAACTTTTCAATAAATACAGCTGTACTAAGTGTAGAAGTTCTCCTTGAAGAGCTGAGTCTTCAACTTGCTCTTAAAAGTAGACAGGGACTCTGCAGAGCGGACAGAGTTTGGGAGATCATTCCACCATCGTGGCACAACAGAGGAAAAGAGTCTGGCTGGTGATTTAGTCCCACGTATTGGTGGTAACACGAGGCGTCTTTCGCTGGTGGAACGTAGCTGTCGAGAGGGAGTGTAGGCCTGGATTAGGGAGTGAAGGTAGACGGGAGCCATTTGAGTTATTGTTTTGTCAGCCAGAAGCAAAGCCTTAAATATGATGCGTGCTGCAACTGGAAGACAGTGAGGAGCGATTAGCAGCGGAGTGACATGAGCTTGTTTGGGTTGGTTGAAAACCAGACACGCTGCTGCATTCTGGATCATCTGCAGAGGTTTAATCAGCATGCAGGTAGACCTGCCAGTAGGGAATTGCAGTAATCGATGCGTGAGATGACCAGAACCTGAACCAGAAGCTGAGTTGTGTGTTCTGTCAGGTACGTGTGATTCTCTTGATGTTGTAGAGAGCAAATTGGCAGGTACGGGCAACCGAGGCAACATGGACCCTAAAGGTCAGCTGGTCATCCACCATGACCCCAAGATTCTGGGCAGCAGGCGTAGGAACAGGTGTGACAGAGTCAGGCTTCACACTTAATTGCGGATGTAAGGAAGTGTGGCCGGAGGTCCTTTTCCCCCAGGCTACTACATGGCGCTGTGCTGCCGGAGTGTCACATGTTGGCAGATTGGCAGTACAGTGCAGGTATTTAAGCGCAGGTGGAACTCATGTTGTCATCTCCTCCTCTGGCTTTGTCTGGCTGCAGTGGGTTGACGGTGGCGTGGTCTGTCTCCATCAAAAAGGTAAGTCTTGCTACCGGATCCTTGTCCGCTCAGTTTTCTTTATATGTTAAGCGGTTTGCCTTTGTATTTCACTCATAGTTGAGCTGGTCGCTCATGTGGGGCAGGACTGGCGCACCACAAGATTGTTCGCATTTGACGCTGCAGATCTGTGCTCCCTCTGTCCCCGCTGCACTGCGCTGATGCTGTGGCAGTGGTATGTGTGGGCATAATTGTCGGTATAAATTTGCATTATTTTATATTAATTGTGCTTAATCTGTAGCTGGGCTGGGTACATGCAAACCCTCTTGGATTTCAAGTGATCCCGGCCCTGCTGTTTTGGCTCCACCTAATGTACTGGTTCGGCTGCCTTCCGGGCTCTGGCTTAATGTCCTGGCTCGTCCTACATTGTCTTTGAGTGCTGCGAGGGGCTTCTGACTGGATGCGGTTGGCCCTATTTTCTGGGCCCACCTTATAATTGTCTTTTTTTTTAACTCATTAGATTTTCTTTTGTGTATTTTGTTTATTGTATTTGGGTTTTTGTTTTGTTTTAATTAGTATTGTATTAACTTTTTATCCTGTGTGCAGGAGCTGTGGGCCGGAGGCAGCATTCCCTTCCCTGGTGGTGGGTTTTGGTTTCTTCACGATTGTTCACTTGCGGTGCAGTGCACAGGGGATTTGGTTTGTAAGTTTTCTCCTCTTTGTTTAAATGCTGCAATGGCCATTTTTTTTTTTTTTGTCTCCTCCATTTCAGCTGACAGTCTGGCGAATCTAAATAAGATTTGGATTATTTTGTAATTTGTTCCAATAAACTTTGTTTTGTAACTTGAACGGTCTCTGCCGAGTGGTGACAAATTTGCGTGCCTAACCAGTGTGTTCTGGTTAGCAGTTTCCAAGGGGAAGCATTCCCCCTGGGTGGCGTTGTCAGCAACACATTTCGGGACCCTTCCCTTGCATCACGCCACAGAAGGATTGGCTGGACAGACCTCATGGACATCACCAAACCCTGACTTTCCTGCTTGGGGAGGAAACCGTTCTGCAGCATCCTCAGATGTTGCAGTCTTCAGATCTTTCTTCCTTTGTTTTGTTGTAAGCAGTTGAAATTCATGGTCGGTTGTCTTTACAGCTGATGACTGATTTGGCCAGTATGTTTGGTGTCATTGTTAATCTGTAATATGATGTGACATCTAATTGGCTTTGCTGATTCTGAGCAGGAAGCTCACCCTACCGCTTCCGTCTGCTGTCCCAACAGACACCAGTCACCCACAGCTTTAGCAGCCATGCATGGATATGAGCTGTTCCCAGTCTTCTCCATCCTTTTTCCCACATTGTTCTGGTACGGGAAGATTTTAGTTACCTCCACCAAGGACGTCATGTTTTACCCTGCGTTTATCTGTTTGTGTTTGACATAACTCAAAACGTTATGGACGGATTTTCATGAGATGTTCAGGAGTCGTTGGAAATGTGAAGAGGACAAGTAACTTAATTTTGGTGGTGATCCGGATCACCGTTTGGATTCAGGAACTTTTTAAAAGCTGATGGAGGTTTGAGTTCTCCGAGTGCTTTTCTAGTTTCGCCTGCCGTCCAAAAGAACGTTCCTCCAGAACTGACCTGGCTTCTTCAGATTCCTTTTGGTAAAATGTAATCTGGATTTACTTTCTTGAAAATTATTAATGGTTTCCAGGTTGTGGTAAAGTCTTTTCTTTGTAACAACTTTAGATACGGACACACATACATGGATGTTGTGAAGGGTTTTTTCCTCACGACGTAAAGAACCCTGCAAACATCCAGCTCCGTTCCTTTCCAGGGAAGCTCACACCTTTTTGAGGGATCAGGCTTAACAAAGCATTTTGTTTCTCTTATAATGTACCAAACCTTTCATGATGTCACTCTGGACATCAGGGACAACATTTTGATTTTGGGGGGTAATTTCAATAAAACTAACATTTCAGCTCACTGTGTTTTCTAGAAGTTTTTCTAGTTAATTTTTTTTTTTTAGCTACTTTTAAGCTTAATGTTCTCTTTCTTTTGACTGGTTGTAAAGCATGTAGCAAAACATTTTCATCTAATTCTGTTTCACTTGTTAGTCAACTTCACACCAACTCAGTTTCACCAATTTTACACCTATTTATGGAACATCTATTAACTTATATTTTAAATATTGACAAATGGTGAAAACTATTGCCACTCCTCCAGCTTCTCCAACTCCCCCTTCTTTCCTTCCTCTAGTGTTTCTCCTTTATTTCCTTCTGCTTCTCAATTATCTGTCACCTGACAAAAACACAATGTTGCATAACATTAAAGGGGATTTTGGGGGGGGGGCTGGGATGCAACAATCAAGTTTGATGATACAGTTACAGAGGAAAAACTTAGTTTCACAATTATGAGTTTGGATGCATAAAATATTTCTATTTATTGTATTTTTCCATTTTTGTTAACAAAATTTTTACCTAGAACATAAACCCTTCAGAATATGTTTGCGAGGTGAAATGCTCCAGTAACAGACATGTTCACAACTGCTTTCTTGCAAGTCCAAATCAAGTTGCAAGTGACTTTTAGTTGCAATGAGTAATCTGCTGTCTGGTCTGCTTAGAAGATTCATTAATACATCCAAGGAATGTAAAATCTCTACTCAGCCTCCATCTACCAGCATTTTGTAACAACTCTGAGCTAAAGATCAAACTGTTTGTCTCCTCTGGACAGTTTATTTGCTGATCTGAACCTATAGATGAACATGAAAATGTATTTATTCATTATCCGAACTACTTTGTCCAGTTAAGGGTTGCAGGGGAGCTGGAGCCTGTCCCAGTGGTCTTTGGGTGAAAGGTGGGAACATCCTGGACAGGTCGTCAGTCCATCGGACGAAAATGTATTCAGATAAGTAAATTTGCATTTAACAGAACGTATCTGGCAAAAATCCATCTGGACCCACTGTTACAAACCCCCAGCTCGCCAGTGAAAAGGGGGATAGGTTTGTAAACATTAAACCCACAAATAAGTTCCTTTCAGAATAAAAAGGTTTTTATTTGCAGGCAACACTGTTGTTGCCCATGACAAACAGGCAGGAAGAGGAAACACAAAGGTTGTAACAGGCTTTGGGTCACACCCTGAACAACACTAAGGGTGACAAACTACCCACAACTAAACCACTGCTTTTAAGACAGCTTACAAATCTCCACTACTGGGCTCACAAATACAAAGATCCGTACTACAGCACAAAACCACTGTCCCAGGCTGACAACCTAGCCAAAGTCAGGCAAACTGAGCCATCCACACTCAGCTGCCCTGAACGATTGCCAGCCTGCTCCTTAAATAGGGCTGACGAGCTGGCCCAGCTGAAGGTGATGATGATGACGTGGATCCTGAAAGGAGCAGTGCAGCCAGTTGTTGGTTGGAAACAAAGCCATCAGCCAAGTCAAGTGGAGATCACAGTCAGATATGCACAAGCACTGGGACGTAACACCCACACAGAATTTTTCTAAACTAATTCTGTAATTTATGTCTGAATATAGAGATCCTGCATCCCCAGTGCAGGATCACCAACTGTCCTGCAGGTTTTAGATGTTTCCCTGCTGCAACACACCTGATCCTTATCACACTTCATCCAAAGGAGAGTTTGTTGTAAACTTCTGCACATCTCTGCTAATGATCCATTAATGACATGACTCAGGTGTGATGCAGCAGGTGAACATGTAAAACCTGCAGGACAGTGGTTCAGGAGGTCCAGTTAAGGAACATCTCAGTCTCTGTTAAAAGCCTTTAAATAACTGTGAGACGAGCACAGGAAAAATTCATTTTAAACGGTTTAAAATTAATTAATATCCAAAACTGCTGAGACAATAACTTTTCTTCACATCCCTAAATCTGAAACATCTGGATCTTATAAACAGACCCAGTAAAAGTGTATCTAATCCCAGTTTGGTCCCAGTTTGACACCATTGTGGTGTTTCTAGCAGATCTGATCTCAGTTTGGTCTGATGGGAAAATCTTGTCTTTATGATCCTGTGAGTCTCTGTAGAGGACAGGTGAAGAAATCATGTTGGAGCTTCTTATCTTCTGCTTCAGTGTGTCTCAGGAACGAGGACGTTATAACTTCCTGCAGGAGACCGTCACCGTAAAGCTCCTCTGGGGGTCCTACACCAAGAACTGACATAACAGTGTTCCCAGATGTGGTTGGGGGAAGGGATGTGTATCAGAGCACCATTGTCTGCTGGCTTGTGAGAACTCTGAAATAGCATTGTACTGCAGAGGCTTCATTTCCCTTCTTCCGCTAAATACTAGTGCAGCGCCACCTTTGGTGGGAATGGGGATATATTATTATATATTATTCTAATGGTTTGGTTCGTTTGGCCAAAGTGCAACGTGAAAGCTGTCTCATTCTGAATAGATACACCCCCCCAACAAATGAGCTGAGTCCCCAACTGGACCGAGTCTTAACGGACTATCCTGATGTGAATGCAGCCTTAAGTGCAACCAGAGTCAGAGTTTCAGACTCGACGTTCCATCTCTGACGTAGCATAAGGCAAGGCAGGTTTATTTGCGTTGCACACTTCAACAACAGGGTGATTCAAAGCGCTTTACAGAGAAGTTAAACATAAAAAGAAAAAGAAAAATCATAATTTCAAATTAAAAATGAGAAATGAAAAGGAAAGAAAACGAGATAAAGAGTCTCCGCTTGAAGGCCACACTGGCGACGGCTACATGATGATTTTTTCATTCAGAATCAACTTTTTAACCATCAGGGCTCCACCACACGCCGTTAACGTATTTTTTAATATAAAATCTAGTCCAATCTGTTTGATGTTTCATGTTTCAGTACTACTGTACATGACAGACGAGACGGTCCATCACCTACCTGCTGATCTGTCAGTAGTACTGAAGGATGGGATCGATGCAGTGCTGTGGTATTAATATGGTATCAAAGCTTGTCTGATAAAATAATAATATATATTAACTGTTTATTATCAACAGGAGTTATAAGAGACCTCTCTTCTGGGACTTTAAAACACGTCATCAACGTCTACGAAGGGGCCCAGGGGGCCGAGGGTTAAAGAGTCTTTGCAATGAAATAATTCCTAATGAAATGTTCTCCTTTGCATTTAGACGTAAACAGTAACTTCATGTGACGTTTCCACAAAGTTTATTCGTCTTACTCAGAGAAAAAAAGAGTTGCTGATGTCATCCTCAAGTATGGTGGTCATCCTTTGGTCAATGTGTTATTGTCATCACTGGACTGTGGCCAGGCGGCCATCAGCAGACAGCAACACACACACATTCACAGACAGTGGACAAGGGCAGACAGGGATGGGTGGGTCGGGGTGAGGGGGGGGGTTCAGGTCCAAAACAATAGAGATAAATTTAGCAGCCTCTGGGAAAAAGAACACAAACGCTGCATCCATCCCTGAACTGAGGAGCAACACCCAGTCTCATGTTTCCTGTTCTCTGACCCCTGAATGTAAGCGGGGGGGGGGGGGGGGGGGGTTACCTCCATACTCACATACTGGATCTTTGTTTTTTTTCTTTTGTCAGTTTAAATGACTAAAATAAACATAAACATGCAATCACTACAACCCTTTTGTTGTTTACCTTCACAGTTCGTAGCTTGCAAATAAAATATCATTTAGCTGGATGTCGTTCGTTCACATTAGATTTGTTTTTTATTTTAAATGTCAATTTTGCCAATTCTTAAAAAAAATATATCATTCAGCTTAATTCCCATTATTCAACTTCCAGGTGGAATTTAAAGAAAATATTTATGTTCCACTAAAATTATAAGACGAACGTCTCTGGAGTCCCGTCGTGATAGTTCCTTCATCTCAAACTGCTGATGAGTAAATCTGCAGTGGTCGGCGTTAAATTACCGGTCATGTGAAAGTGGTGGTCCTGCTCTGAAGTTGTTGAGTGTGAAGAGGATGATGAAGAGGAGAGTTTAGTAGGGGTGGGAAACCGAATCGAAAAAATCAAATATTGGGATTTTTTGCTTCACAATTTTAAAATAATTTTTTTGTTAAAATTTTCTTTTTTATTCAAATATATAAAAATGATCCATTATAGATTTTTTGGTTATTTTTATTGTTTTTATTGATCTTTTAACATGTCTTCCTGGGTGTTATAGCAGCAGGATGATGATCTGGCTACTGTATTGTTTCTTCCTCATTGAAGTTTTAGTCTACAAAAATCAGCGGCATTGAAGAATCATGAGAATCACAAATAAATCGAATCGGCGCCCAATAAATCGGAATCGAATCAGGACAAAAACACATCGTCACACGTTTAGATTTAAGCCGTCACTAAACTCAAACATTTAGTGGTCCATTCCCGGTTCAGATGCTTCGTCTGTGAAGTGGTTAATCACACGTCAGAGACCATCATGATGGAAAACAATCATATAAATACTAAACAGTTGCAGAAGTTTACAGGAACTTTACCTGTAAATGTTTACAGCTGATTTTAGAGAAAAAAATATTAAAGCAAGTGTTAGAAACTGATCAGTGGATAATCTAGCTTGCTGAAATAATGCAGAAATAGTGCAGGAAATCTTGAAATTGTTAAAATGATGCCAGTACTACAGAGTTACTATGAATGATCATATAAATAAATTATTGAAACTCAGAGATGATAAAAGGTGCTGAAGCTGCTTTCATGCTGCTCGTCAGAGCTGCATTGTTATAATAAACTCATCTAAAAACAGTCTGGTTTTTATTTCCACTGTTGTTCACTTCACATTGTGTGATCTGTGTGCACGGATACGTGCACAGTGAATTATCATGCACGCTTTGACAAGATTTAACGTTGTGCTGGTCTATTCCTCTGTCAGAGGAAGATCATTGTAGACAGAAATAGTCCTTTTGTTGGTCAGGAGGAAGTTATAAATGGAGGTGGGGGGGCTGGGAATAAAGTGAGGTCATCAGGAGGTGACACCAGCCAGACTCAGGTTCCCACCAGCAAACAGCTGGACACAAACACATCAACACTGACAGTTGTTAGATTATCAGAAAATCACATTTATTCATTTTTTATGAAATGATATCATGTTGGTAAAACAAACAGAGGACTGGGATGCTTTTTTTTCACACATAGATGATTAGTAATATTGTTTTATCATCATTTTTTTTGTATAATTATCTTTAGTTTATTATCTGTTTATTATGTTTTTCTGAGTTTTAATATGTTACAGTTAATAAGTGGTCATGTTCTGGGTTGAGTTGACTAATACAGTTTTTGACATATTATAGATTAATGCCCTCAATAACTTGTTTCTATAACTTACATTTAACATGATTGATTCTAACATTTCTACTTAATGTCATCATTATCAGCGTTGCAACTCGAGTTGTCAGCCGGTTCAGTGAAATGTAAATTTCAACCAGTCAACATGACGATGTGGCTTTTAAGCAGAACTGGTCCAGAAAGTAAAAATCCTGTCCGACTGCAGGTCTGACCAGTCACTAAAGCAGCTGCATTTAACTGGAACAGCTTTTCTGTAGAACAGCAAGTAAAATAAGACCAGTTGCATTTAAGCATTTTTAAATCTTAACACAGTTTGTAAATCAGTTGTAAAGAAATGAATTTATGTCCCTGTAGCAGTTTTAAACAACAGTTTGATCATTCTGAGTTAAGTAAGTGGAGGAAAACTGTCATTCGCAGGTTGTGCTTCTTTCAGATGACAGCTCTAGAGAAGGCACCGATCTGATATATGATGCAACCTGAAAGACGGATACCAAAGAGAAAGGGTTTTTTTAGTCTTTCAGGAACAACTACACCAGATGTTTACCTACTTTGCTTGCCAAAACGAACGCTCACAGTTAACATTGGAGCTGTCATTGTGTTGGCTGGAAATCCAGATGTTCAGTCTCAGCTTACTCGAGGGGAACAAACCTTTTGGCAACCTCATTGCTCTTCAGAAGGATCTGTTTTGCTAAATTTGAACGATTCTGCCATAACATGAACCTCAGAACAGTTAGTGAAGATACATATTCTATGCTGAGGAAGAGCTTTTGTCTTTCCTGTTATTGGAAAGACATGGACGAAAGAAAAGAGCGGATTAATAACCTCCATGAAATCATGAGGAGCTGCAGCTGTGCTCTCTGGAGATGGATGTGCATTTCTCCCGGCCACCTGGCCAGATATGGTATGTACATCTATTTAGATGTGCTGCATTGAAAGGTTTGGCCAAAAACGTCACTTACTTGTTTTTTGTGTTAATAAAACATTGAGAGCTAATTCTAGTGTGTGCACCTGCTTTTCTCTTTTTTTTAGATGGGTTGCCACAGTAACAGGCTTTCTCCGATCAGAAAGTTTTGAACAATTTTTGATCCCCATCTTGTCAAGAAGCTTCCTGCCAGATATGGAGTCAATCACATGAAACCCCTCAGACTAGTTTGTTCAAATACGATGGCAACTTGTGTTTGATTGACTTTTTTTTTTTTTTTGTTGCTTGTCTTGGGGGTGTTACACGTGTGCTGAATTTCGTTTTCCTACGTCAAAGCAGACTTTTTTGAAACAATATGATGGGGGATTTTTTACGTGTCTAGGGGGCGCTGTGGAGCCATTTTTGCATTGAAGTGTATAACGACTGTAGATTAACTCTGTTTTCACTGGGCTTGTGGTGTGTGCCAAATTACACAACTTTTCATGGTGGCTAAGGGGGTCAAATTTGAGTGAGTTGTGCTTAGAACGGGAAGAAGAATCAACAATAAGGCCCAAGCTATACTTCGTATACCTATGTATACTAGTATATACTATACTTTGTAGACCCTTGTGAAAGCTAAAATGTTACTTATGATGTGTTGTGGCCAAAAGACAAGAAGCAGGAAGTGAGTTTGTTTATTTCCGGTAGAAGCAAGTACAGTCCGTCATGTCAGCCTCTGTCCAGTCAGAACCCATTCCAGCCGTTCTAAAGCAGAATTAAATGAACGCAAATAAATTTGCTTTTCATGTGAACATCAATTCAATCTTATTTCCATGATAAACCAAAGGAGAATACTGCAATTTGGAAATGTTTAATTCTGAATGATTATTTCTGAATGAAAAGAAACCTCATGAAAAATCTTCATGTAATAAATTTACCTAAAACAGGTCGATGATGAGGTGCTAAAAACCCGTCTGTGGCCCAATGAGAAGCTTTCTAAGGCTGATAATTTTAGTGTTCCAGGGTGAAGTTTACGTAAAAAGATTATTTTATCACTCTCCCTTTTAGAGATATTCTTTGAAAAATCACAGCCTGTTGTTAACACTTTATCAGGTAAGCGACTATTTTTTATCACTTTATTTTCTTTCATTTTCAGCATAAAACAACTTAAAAAAATGTAACAACAGAATGGAGTGTAGGTAAATACCAGTACATACTAATTTCAAGGTATTTCATTGAATGCTCTACAATGGGTCAATCTGGAAGAAATGTTTATGCTTTGATATCTAATATTTCCCGACTGTATAGGCTGCACGGTGGCATGGTGGTTAGCACTGTGGCCTCACAGAAAGAAGGTCACTGGTTCAATCCTTGGCTGGGGAGGGGTTTGGTCAGTGACCTTTCTGTGTGGAGTTTGCATGTTCTCCCCGTGTATGCGTGGGTTCTCTCCGGGTACTCCGGCTTCCTCCCACCATCCAAAGACATGCATGTTAGGTTAATTGGTTACTCTAAATTGCCCATAAGTGTGGTTGTGTGGCCTTTCTGTGTGGCCCTGCGATGGCCTGGCGAGCTGTCCAGGGTGTACCCTGCCTGTCACACAAAGCCAGCTGAGATAGGCTCCAGCTTCCTGCAACCCTGAATTGGATTAAGCGGTTCAGAAAATGAATGAATGTATCAGCTTCTCCTCGGCTAATTCTCAGCATTAGCATTGGAATTTAGTATTCAAACATCCATATACAATTTTAAACATTCATTACAAGTTGAGGAATATAAACAACATGGATCCCGGTTCAGAGTTTGTTCGTGATGCAGAGAAGTGGGTGAACAGAAGCAGTCTGAAGTCTGAACCCCGTCTGCCTTCTTTTAGAAAATGTGAAAACATGTTGGTTTATCTCTCTGCAGCTGGTTTATCACAGAGTCTGAGATAGGAAAGCAGGAGAGGAAGAAAGGGCTGAAAGTGATCCATCATGAGAAGGTAACAAGCAGTGTTCTGCTGAGACATCTTGGCCTTGTGAAAAAGGGAGTGAAGAAGTTTTTATCAGTGTAATTAAAAGAGATAAGCATTTCCAGTCTGAGTTTGTTCTTCTTGGGAATTTGCAATTTTCCCTGTGAAAAGAGACCCGTATTAAATAAAAGCACATATCACAGATGTATAAAGAGAAATTGATTAAAACAATAATACAAATATGTATGAGTAAAACAGAGTAAATATATTGAACATAAAAATCATAAAAGTCACAGCTAATGGGCAAAACTGTCTTAGACCAGTTAACACTCGAAATAGCAGTTCCGATTTTCCAATTGATCGTGATGAAAAGCAATTAAAAAAAAAAAATTAAATATGAATATAAAAAATGTCAGGGTACATTCTTTTTACTCTGGATATTTTTAGTTATTGTAGTGGCATTAAAACTCAAGAGAAAGGTAGATGGATGTATAATTTATTAATCTAGATGCGAATTCTAGTGTGCAGGAGTTACATAAATACAAAATGGCATTTTAGAATAAAAACTTTACAGAAACAAGTCATAATGGCGCCCTGCGATGGACTGGCGAGCTGTCCAGGGTGTACCCCGCCTTTCGCCCACAGACTGCTGGGATAGGCTCCAGCTTCCCCACCACCCTTCATCGGACCAAGCGGTTAGGATGATGGATGGATGTTGTTTATTGAGATGAAATGTCCCTTTTTAAAAATAAAACAAACTCAATAACAGGTAGTCTCCTCTGAGACGTGTCTCATATAGGAGAGAGATCTGCTGTCTTCTTATTGTAATATTGTCTTATGCTGGTTATGTTTTTACCTTGTGAATTTTCCCTCTGGTTCTGTTCCCCTCTGCACTAGCCTCCAGTGTTTTACTGCCTAATATTAAACATGGAAGGAGCGACATACTAAGATCTTCCACTTGTCCAACACCAGCTTACATACAGACACATAAAGACACCGGTATGGAAGAGGTTGGCATCTTGATGGTTGAATGAATGAATTTTAATGACAGCTGTGTAAAAAAAATGCAAAACTTATTCAAACTAAAAGCAGCGTTACTTTGTGGTATAACATTGCTTTAATACACAAACATATCTTTATTAAATGGCAAAGCATATTTTCAGAGTTAAATCTGGGGTCGGTAATGTTCCTCAGAGACATGTTCCTCTGAGTGAAGTGGTTCCTCGTCCTGATAGTAGTCTATACATTCTGTAATCATGAACAATAAGAAATATAGTTAGACCCCTCAGTTTACTGTAAATCTGTAAAAACTCTGACCAATCCAAACGTTCAGACCCAAACGGAGTTGTTCATTTCTTATATTTCGTAGCTTCTTCTCCCGGCTCCCCTCCTCCCCCTCCAGCAGCACATACCTGATAGCCACACCCTGCATATAAACAGCGTGTTAGGATGAAAATACAAAGTAGTGAAGAAGAAACTCGGAAGCCAAACATGGAAAGCACTGATTGAAATCAGCGGTGGGATGCCATAGTGACTAACAGTGGATTGCTGAATTTTCTGAATAAATTGGAGAAACCATGAACTGGAAGTCCATCCTGGTTGCAGGACTTTCAGTCGTTTTGTACATGATCTGTTAATGTGATTAAATGTATTTTCTAGACACAACATGATGCTAATGTAAACAAAACACTGCAATCCATACTTGATTTGAATTTAAAATTAAATGAGATCATGATGAATCTAATTCCTGTTAATAAAACATTACTATCTCCATAAATCAGTATGTGCGGAGTCCATTATTGACTTTATGACTTGATAACCTGATACATTTATGTGTTAGACGATCTATTTGTGTTTTTATTCCTCAGTTTATGCCTGAATTTAGTAAATTGTCTTGTCAAAAAAGAACTGTTGTTACGGTTAAAGAAGAACCCAAAACTCAGCCAACAAGGGAGGTTAAACAGCCTTCCAGAGCAGGAAAACAATCTCCACAATCCAGAATAACCAGGTCCAAAAACAGGCCAGGGTCCACACCAAAAAACACAAAGAGTTGAAGGAATCCAAGGTGCAAGCAAGAAGCAGGGTCAGGATCCGGCAGGGTTCAGCAACAGGTGGTCAGTTCACACCAACAAGGATGCAGCAAAGACGGTAGGGGACAGGCAGGGTCTAGACTCGGGCCTTCACCTTAGGCTTTTGTCCCGATTCGATTCAATTCCGATATTTTGGGTGCTGATTCGATTTAAATCGCAATTCTGACAATTCTTCAAAACTGCTGATTTTTGTTGATGAAAAAAGAAAAAAAGTACAAAACTTTTTTTTTTTGCTCATCACTTTTCTTGATTTCAAATAGGAAAAACCAACACAGTAGCCAGATCATCATTCTGCTGCTAGAATGCCCAAGAAGACAAATAAAAAGATCAATAAAAACAATAAAAATAACAAAAATTTTATGATGGATTATTTTTATTCATTTGAAAAAAAAAATCGATTTTCTCAAACTATGTTAAGATAATAATTAAACATTCATGTCAACGTATTAAGACGTCATTTATATTTTGTGGTATTTCCATCACTGTTGTTAGATTTTGATTGAATAAATTGTTTTAAATGAAAAATTCACCATTGCACAATTTTACCTCAATGTCCTACATTCATGATATATTATCAGTGTAGCATAAAGATTTATACATTTTCAGGATATTCCACCCCAAAGCTGAATATCCCTAACTTGTTGTAAGTAGTGTACATGTATTAAATGTATAACTTAGAACATTAGAACTTGGATAGTTAAACTGAATCAAAGCACAAAGTCTTTTACAGCTGTGCTCATATGTATTCATCTCCTTTCATTAAAGAAAAGCTGAATTTACAACAGTCACTCAAATAACTGGAGACTTAAAAAAGGAAAAATAACTAAAAATTTGCAAAAATATAATTTAGTAATATAAGACACTGTTTTTTCATTTAACTGAGATGAAGAAAGAAAAAAATAAAAACCAAACAAATGTGTCCTGGACAAATGAGAGACTTTTCTGTTGAACAGTGGGACAAAATACCTGTCAACAGGTGCAGAAGTCTGACTGAGAGGAACAGAAAACACCTGACTGGAGCGGAAACATTAAAGGATTGTTCTACTAAACATTACTTTGAGTGATGTAAGATGTAATAAATTATCTTATTTGTTTGCTTTTTTAAAAAAAAATATTTTAATTGAACCAGAATTAGAAAATAATGTCATGATTTTCATAAAATGTTTATTTATTATTACTTTAGTCAATTTCAACTTATTTTCCAGGCAGCTGTTTCCAGGCAACTGTAAATGCATTTCTAGATAGATTGGTGGGCGACTTACTTCTTTGATAGGTGCAGCATACCCCCTCTGTGTGTATTTTTTATGCCTCACATTATACTTTATTAATCATATTTCAATCTGTAGACATTACTCGCCAGGAGCAGAGGTTATAACTGAAGCAAAAAGAGCTGCGTGGGGCTGCGCTTTACACCGCCCTCTAAACCAGGTATCAGATGTGGACAATGATTTGGCATGTTGTTATTCCATGCAGCATTCTTTATGAATATGGGTTTCAACCAGTTTCTTTCTGGCGTTTCATATTTGTGCTCCATGTGTTGCTTTTTACATTCGAGCACCTAACCCCTCCAATGGTCTGCCACTTAGTCCGATATTGAGTCGCTTGGTAGCTGGATTCTCTCCAGGGTCCACCCTGGACAAACTGTTACTCCATCACAGGATAAATAATCAGTGATAAAAACTGTGAAACTTGTTCTCTGATAAAGTGTCCCGTCGAGCAACTCAGGACGTCTTCTGTAAAGACCGCAGAGCTCCTCTGTTGGTTTCCTAAATGAAATTGCTGCCCTTTCAAAGTAAATTAGTGTGAGTTTAACTCAGGATGATTTCCTGCTGATGATTTAAACTGGAGGCTCAGCAGGACAGACTCAGATTACACATTTAAACAAATGCTTCAGTCCCGTCCATCGTTGTCAAAACAGCCATGCGCATTTCCGCAGCTTGTCATTCCTGGTGCTGAGAAAACAAGGAGAAAGCCTCTTGGTTGACTTCCCACACATCACCACAGAGTGGGTTAAAGAAAGCCTGCCACTCACAATGGGAGGCCTCTCCTGCACATACATAGACACGCATGTTAGTACCTGCACACATATAGACACGCACCGATGCACTCACACAGAAATTCACATGGAAACACTAACAAATAGACATTCACACACTTCCCCTTTTGCTGGGTCACAGGATTCGTTTCTCTCAGACTCTAGCTGGGCATGGCGGGTTCCCATGGGCCGATCTCAGACAGCGAGGAACAAGTCAGAAAACAATTAAGTCAGGAGTATTAGTTCTGCAGCGGAGGAAAGGGAAACTGCCAGCAATCGTTTCAAACAGGAAGTAAAGTCGGATTGCAGGGAGGAACAATTGAACAAGTCCCGATATTGAGACGTAATTAGTTGTCTCCAGCAGGACGAACGTCTCCGGCAGGACGAAAGTCTCCGGCAGGATGAAAGTCTCCGGCAGGACGAACGTCTCCAGCAGGACGAACATCTCCAGCAGGACGAACGTCTCCGGCAGGACGAACGTCTCCAGCAGGACGAACATCTCCAGCAGGACGAACGTCTCCGGCAGGACGAAAGTCTCCGGCAGGATGAAAGTCTCCGGCAGGACGAACGTCTCCAGCAGGACGAACATCTCCAGCAGGACGAACGTCTCCGGCAGGACGAAAGTCTCCGGCAGGATGAAAGTCTCCGGCAGGACGAACGTCTCCAGCAGGACGAACATCTCCGGCAGGACGAACGTCTCCAGCAGGACGAACGTCTCCAGCAGGACGAACGTCTCCGGCAGGATGAAAGTCTCCGGCAGGACGAACGTCTCCAGCAGGACGAACATCTCCGGCAGGACGAACGTCTCCGGCAGGACGAACGTCTCCAGCAGGACGAACATCTCCAGCAGGACGAACGTCTCCGGCAGGACGAACGTCTCCAGCAGGACGAACGTCTCCAGCAGGACGAACGTCTCCGGCAGGATGAAAGTCTCCGGCAGGACGAACGTCTCCAGCAGGACGAACATCTCCAGCAGGACGAACGTCTCCGGCAGGACGAACGTCTCCAGCAGGACGAACATCTCCAGCAGGACGAACGTCTCCGGCAGGACGAACGTCTCCAGCAGGACGAACATCTCCGGCAGGACGAACGTCTCCGGCAGGACGAAGGTCTCCGGCAGGACGAACGTCTCCGGCAGGACGAAAGTCTCCAGCAGGACGAACGTCTCCGGCAGGACGAAGGTCTCCGGCAGGACGAACGTCTCCGGCAGGACGAAAGTCTCCGGCAGGACGAAAGTCTCCGGCAGGACGAAAGTCTCCAGCAGGACGAACATCTCCAGCAGGACGAACGTCTCCGGCAGGACGAACGTCTCCGGCAGGACGAACGTCTCCGGCGGGACGAACATCTCCAGCAGGACGAACGTCTCCGGCAGGACGAACGTCTCCAGCAGGACGAACATCTCTGGCAGGACGAACGTCTCCGGCAGGACGAAGTTCTCCGGCAGGACGAACGTCTCCGGCAGGACGAAAGTCTCCAGCAGGACGAACATCTCCAGCAGGACGAACGTCTCCGGCAGGACGAACGTCTCCGGCAGGACGAAAGTCTCCGGCAGGACGAAAGTCTCCAGCAGGACGAACATCTCCGGCAGGACGAACGTCTCCGGCAGGACGAAAGTCTCCGGCAGGATGAAGGTCTCCGGCGGGACGAACGTCTCCGGCAGGACGAAAGTCTCCGGCAGGACGAAAGTCTCCGGCAGGATGAAAGTCTCCAGCAGGACGAACGTCTCCAGCAGGACGAACGTCTCCGGCAGGACGAACGTCTCCGGCAGGACGAACGTCTCCGGCAGGACGAAAGTCTCCGGCAGGACGAAGGTCGTCTTCGGCGGGACGAAGGTCTCCGGCGGGACGAACGTCTCCGGCAGGACGAAGGTCTCCGGCAGGACGAACATCTCCAGCAGGACGAAAGTCTCCGGCAGGACGAAGGTCGTCTTCAGCAGGACGAACGTCTCCAGCAGGACGAAAGTCTCCGGCAGGACGAAGGTCGTCTTCGGCGGGACGAAGGTCTCCGGCGGGACGAAGGTCTCCGGCAGGACGAAGGTCTCCGGCAGGACGAACATCTCCAGCAGGACGAACGTCTCCGGCGGGACGAACGTCTCCGGCGGGACGAAGGTCTCCGGCGGGACGAAGGTCTCCGGCGGGACGAAGGTCTCCGGCGGGACGAACGTCTCCGGCAGGACGAAGGTCTCCAGCAGGACGAACGTCTCCGGCGGGACGAACGTCTCCGGCAGGACGAAGGTCTCCGGCGGGACGAAGGTCTCCGGCAGGACGAAGGTCTCCGGCAGGACGAACGTCTCCGGCGGGACGAAAGGTTCCGGCGGGACGAAGGTCTCCGGCGGGACGAAGGTTTCCGGCGGGACGAACGTCTCCGGCAGGACGAAGGTCTCCGGCGGGACGAAAGGCTCCGGCGGGACGAACGTCTCCGGCGGGACAAAGGTCTCCGGCGGGACGAAGGTCTCCGGCAGGACGAACGTCTCCGGCGGGACGAAGGTCTCCGGCAGGACGAACGTCTCCAGCAGGACGAAGGTCTCCGGCAGGACGAAGGTCTCCGGCGGGACGAACGTCTCCGGCAGGACGAACGTCTCCGGCAGGACGAACGTCTCCAGCAGGACGAACGTCTCCAGCAGGACGAAAGTCTCCGGCAGGACGAAGGTTGTCTTCGGCGGGACGAAGGTCTCCGGCGGGACGAAGGTCTCCGGCAGGACGAACATCTCCAGCAGGACGAACGTCTCCGGCGGGACGAACGTCTCCAGCAGGACGAAGGTCTCCGGCAGGACGAAGGTCTCCGGCGGGACGAACTTCTCCGGCGGAACGAACGTCTCCGGCGGGACGAACGTCTCCTGCGGGACGAACGTCTCCGGCAGGACGAACGTCTCCAGCAGGACGAACGTCTCCAGCAGGACGAAAGTCTCCGGCAGGACGAACGTCTCCAGCAGGACGAACATCTCCAGCAGGACGAACGTCTCCGGCAGGACGAACGTCTCCAGCAGGACGAACATCTCCAGCAGGACGAACGTCTCCGGCAGGACGAACGTCTCCAGCAGGACGAACATCTCCGGCAGGACGAACGTCTCTGGCAGGACGAACGTCTCCAGCAGGACGAACGTCTCCAGCAGGACGAAAGTCTCCGGCAGGACGAAGGTCGTCTTCGGCGGGACGAAGGTCTCCGGCGGGACGAAGGTCTCCGGCAGGACGAACATCTCCAGCAGGACGAAGGTCTCCGGCGGGACGAACGTCTCCGGCAGGACGAAGGTCTCCGGCAGGACGAAGGTCTCCGGCGGGACGAACGTCTCCGGCGGGACGAAAGGCTCCGGCGGGACGAAGGTCTCCGGCGGGCGAAGGTCTCCGGCGGGACGAAGGTCTCCGGCGGGACGAACGTCTCCGGCGGGCCGAACGTCTCCGGCGGGACGAACGTCTCCGGCGGGACGAACGTCTCCGGCGGGACGAAAGGCTCCGGCGGGACGAAAGGCTCCGGCGGGACGAAGGTCTCCGGCGGGACGAAAGGCTCCGGCGGGACGAAGGTCTCCGGCGGGACGAAGGTCTCCGGCGGGACGAACGTCTCCTGCGGGACGAACGTCTCCGGCAGGACGAACGTCTCCGGCAGGACGAAGGTCGTCTTCGGGGGGACGAAGGTCTCCGGCGGGACGAAGGTCTCCGGCAGGACGAACATCTCCAGCAGGACGAACGTCTCCGGCGGGACGAACGTCTCCAGCAGGACGAAGGTCTCCGGCAGGACGAACGTCTCCAGCGGGACGAACGTCTCCGGCGGGACGAACGGCTCCGGCGGGACGAAAGGCTCCGGCGGGACGAACGTCTCCGGCGGGACGAACAACTCCGGCGGGACGAACGTCTCCGGCAGGACGAACGTCTCCGGCGGGACGAAGGTCTCCGGCGGGACGAAGGTCTCTGGCGGAAGGAACGTCTCCGGCAGGACGAACATCTCCGGCAGGACGAACGTCTCCGGCAGGACGAACATCTCCGGCAGGACGAATGTCTCCAGCAGGACGAATGTCTCCGGCAGGCCGAACGCCTCCGGCAGGACGAACGTCACCGGCAGGACGAAGGTCTCCGGCAGGACGAACGTCTCCGGCAGGACGAAGGTCTCCGGCGGGACGAAGGTCTCTGGCGGAACGAACATCTCCGGCAGGACGAAGGTCTCCGGCGGGACGAAGGTCTCCGGCAGGACGAACGTCTCCGGCAGGCCAAACGTCTCCGGCAGGACGAACGTCTCCGGCAGGACGAATGTCTTCGGCAGGACGAACGTCTCCGGCAGGACGAACGTCTCCGGCTGGACGAACGTCTCCGGCAGGACGAACGTCTCCAGGGTCTGACTTTGAACCTGTTTAATAACCAGGAGGCGCTTTAGAGGTCCCTGCAGGGTCATCATTTTACCTTTCACTCAGACAGGAGCAGAGAGGCAGCAGCAGATGAAGCACTGTGTCTGTATGAACATAAAGAAGAAAGAAAGTTATTTATACCTGTACAACAGGTGTGTTTTCACATGTTAGAGTCGCTTTGAGTTGTGAAGACAAGTCTGCTGTCTGGTCTGAACAGAACATTTAAAATCCATCCTTATGATATGAAGGCTTTCATGTCATAACTGATCATTAACTTCCCTCCACACTGGATGATTTACTTAATGTGCTGAAAAGCTGCAGATGCAGAGCCAGACATCCTAGGACTTCCACAGCAACAGGAACCGTCCATCTGTCTAAGTCGTGGTCCATACCTGGGCTTCAGAGCTCCAGTCCCGTTTCCAGAACTCCCGCCACTGTTCCTAAATCTTGTTCCATTCTCCACGAGAAGAGAAAACTTTCTTCTTGTTCTCGAGGCTCCTAGAAGAAAATGACGTCATTTTGTTCTCGCGGACGTGTTTGAAGACAGTTCTCGACACATCGGGCTGACAAAACTTTTTTCTTGCGGGGCTCTGAGAAGTATCATGTGATTGGTCGGACATGTGAGGTGGGCGTGGTTAACACGGAGAAAGCAGGAAGCGGAGTTGCTGCTTCCGCTTTACTGTTGCAGGTAAAACAGATTGTTTTGATAAAACAGCTGATCGAGGTGGTGAGAAAGTACCAACATTTTTACATGTGGCATTAAAACACTCGGACCCAGCCACGTGGATAGGATAGGCATCTTTTCGTGTTACTTCATTTAACTTGCGATAATCAATGCAAAAGCGCAAAACACCATCTCGTTTACGAACCAAAACAACTGGGGTTGCCCAGGGGCTGTGAGAAGGCTGCACTATATCATTATCTAACATTTGTTTGAGGTGGTCGGACACCTCCTGTTGTAAATGAAGGGGGACTCTGCGAGGGGGAACTTGACAGGTTTAGCCTCATCTGTATCAATCTGATGTAAGGTAAGATGAGTTCTCCCCAAGTCATGATCACCCATACTAAAAACTGACAGGTTACGCAACAGCAGGTCCCGAATAGCAGCCATCTCCTGTACCTCAAAACCTTTTTGATGGAGCCCCAACTGTGTTAACAAAGTGTCCACTGACCATTGTCTAGATGAAGCATGGGAACTCTGTGTTTCACCCAAAAGTTTAGCCTTATTTGCAACTTCAATATCTGTATGTATTCTTTTAGGGTAAGAGCGTCATTGGTCACATTTTTCACCCTGATCGGCACTGAACCGGTCCGCTTTACAAACCACTCGAGCCACCATAACATTACAGTTTGCAGCCACTGAAGCTGCAGGCTCAAACATTCCAACTTGACCAGATCCAAAAACAGAATCTGTTTTTCCAGTAATAACTGTTTCACTTTGGGGGGATATCACTGTATCAGTGTGGATTGTCACCATTTTGGGTGTATTCATGTCAGCTGGTACCAAGACAGGCAACAACTTGCCCATTACTCGGCATTCTTTTTTCCCAAAATCCAACACCACACCATATTTGCACAGAAAGTCAAACCCAAGAAGGATCTCCTGGGAGGGCACATCAGCGACCAAAAAGTCTGCAACTAAGGCCAGCGAATCAAGCTGACAGACTGTCTGCCACCTCCCCAAGATCACCATCCCCCCACCATTGGCAGCAGCCACGTCCCCCGTATACTCTGTTAACTCAGACCCCCCCTTTGTCATGTCCAACCACAAACTCTTTGGGATGACCGAGAGAGTTGCTCCACTATCTACCAACAGCAGGGTTTCTACTCCCCCCACTTTCCCCTTGATGTACCCTGCACCACCATGTCTAACAGCCGAGGCCACCGATGTCCTAGTAGAATTGGGGGCAGGCAGTTGGCCTGCGGTACCTGCCCCCTCTAGTTTCCCGATAAATAAGGGCAATCTCACCTCCGATGTCTAGTACAACCACATTCCCAACAACCCCCAGCTGTACCTTGGGATCTGTAGTTCTTGGAACCAATGATTGATGCTCTCACTGAGTTCTTACTGGGCTCTGGGGGACCTGCTGGGGCCTGGGCTAATTGCAGGCTTTTGACAGCAGACTGCAAGCTCTGAACCTCCTGTCTTAACTCCTCCACCATCCCCAACAACACCCCCATCTGCTCATCACTGCTGGATTCATCTACTGACACCCCCATGACTTTGGACTCTAGGATAACATGAGTTTGCTCCAAATTCCTTAACAGCTCCATTTCGGAAGACAAATTAATAGCTTCTTCCAAGGTTTTAGGTTTTGCTGCCCTCAAATTTATCCGAAAATCTCCTGTGGCAACATGCAAAATAAACTGATCTCTTGCCAACATGTCACGAGTTATCTCGTCTGCAGTGGGATATGCTCCTGCCGCCAGCCGCCTCAAAGCATTCCCAAATTCCCTAGCACTTTCACTGGGCTGCCGGCGTCTAGCTGTGAAACTAGCTCTACTCCAATCATCACAGTCAGAAGGTTCAAAACAACGAGTCAGCGCTAATTTCAACAGCCCATAATTATGTTTTGCTTCTGCTGGCAGCCCACTGTACATATCTCTGGCACGCCCTGACAACAACAGTGACATAAACTTCAGTTTAAGTCCTTCATCCCATTCGTTAACCTCGGCAGCCAGCTCAAATTGCTCCGCCCAGTCAGACCATGCGCGCCCAACTGCTGTGAATGTCTCCGGCACAAAAATAGGCCGACCTGTGCCTGCCCTTATGGCCTGTGGTGTGTTTTGACCACTACCTAACCCATTAGTGGATACAACCACATTCTCAGGTCCACCTAATGATTGACCCCCTTCTGCCTCAGACATTATCAAGAAATTACTCTAATGCTCTAACAAGGGAAAACAAGATCCCACCGCTGCCACCAGTGTAATATTCCTGCACTTAGGCAGAGGTCCCTGCGGAATGAGTTTTGGCGCTGGTCCGACGCAATTAGCTGTCACAGGCAGATGCCGGCCCAGCGCAATGAGGCCTCCACTGACGGCAGGAGTACCTCTCCTCTGGCTGGGGAGTGGAAGATCGTGCTCCTATGTATTCCCCTAACTCCTCCTATCCCTGCCTGGATGGTGAACTCACCCTACAGTCCCCCTTACCGTTTTCGCCGCCGGCAACCCTACACAGCTGCGATCGGCACCCTTCCACTAGGCCCACTGAGCACTAGACGGTTGCTTGGCTGGGTAATCACCCGATAGCGTGTCACCAAGCTCCTCTCCCCAGAACACCTCACACACACTGACTCAGTCCTTTTGTCACCTCTGCTTGCTCTACCCCAGGTGCTGCCGCTCACCTAATCACCAGAGCTGCTCCCACTCGCTACAAGTCCAACACCCAAGTCCACACTTTAAGAACCAGGTCCAAAACTCCAGACCTGAGAGACTGGTCTAGGGCTTGAGTACCCCAGGGAAAGGCACCATGAAGTTCCAGACTCAGACCATCAGGCACGGGTCCACACCTCAAGGTCCCACCACCGAGTACTCCGTCACCTCCACAAGCCTCCTCTGTCCCTGCTACAGGCCTGCAGGTCAATCTGTGAGTAGAACATTGTCATAGATCTGTTCTCGTTCCAGATATCAGTCTCAGCTGTTGAGTGCGGCCCAGCTCTAGATGGCACCAGATCCCCTTATGTGATCCACAGTGCTGCTCAGTGCCTGGAAAGGGCCGGTGAGCTCCAGTATGATACGCAGCAGCATGGCTACCCAGGTGAAGTTCCTTCCTCCAGGTCAGATCAGGGGCCTCGTTTATAAAGCTGTCGCACGCACAAAACCCGGTGTACGCCAATTATAGTCCACCTTTGGGATTCATAAAAACACAACTTGGCGGTAAAATGTCGCTACCTTCACGCCTAGTCTGACCCTGGCGTCTGGAGAAACGGGAAATGGTGACACCAAAGGCAGAAAATAAAACCAAAGAAATGGTGTGAAATTTGAGACATCTGCTCAAAATCAGTTACAAACTTTCACACAGAATGTTGTACATTAACAGAATTAGCAAAAATTAGGAAAAAGCATATTTAATATTGACACTCCACCACAAAACATTGGATTTACAACAGATATGTTATTAATAAGCACGTCAACCACTAAACTTTGTCATTACATGTCATGAAAGCAGTTCAAACAATAAGTTGTACAGTAGCTGCAATACAATAAAGTTTTAAATCATAATTACAGTTAACATAACATAGTCATCGTGCAAACCTGACCATCATCAGGCTGGTCAGGGTGTTTCCTCCACCTCCAGATGTATAGAACATGAAGAGATGGTTGGAAATAAAATGCACCCCAATGTGTAGACGAACTATGGCTTATCTGTCCCTGCTGGTGTGTATATATATATATATATATATATATATATATATATATATATATATATATATATATATATATATATATATATATGTATATGTATATATATATATGCATATATATATATATATATATATATATATATATATATATATATATATATGTATATATATATGTGTATATATATATGTATATATATGTATATATATATATATATTGGATAAATTTGAAGCAAAATCTTTTAAGAAACCTCTTTCAGTTTGTTATTAATACAGACATAAGAAAATAATTAATGCAGTAATAATTAATTATTTTGTTAGCTTTTCTCCAATTAACATCACTCATAGTTGAGGAGGGGAGAATTTTGCAGCAGGTGGAAATGAACAGGTCATTCCTTGTCTGATCCGTTTGTTGTTACACTGTTTGCTTGTAACGTTACAACCCTTGATAAATATCTTTTTTCATGTCATTGGTATTTCTTGTGAGTATTTTTCAAAACCTGAAGAGAACCTGTAGGATGGCGTCGAAAACTACTGCATGTTCTTTAGGGGTAATGGTAAAATTGTATTCTTTTGGGAATTCTGAACAAGTAAGGAGAACACCACTTTTATTCACTCATTGACCTTCTAACAGAATGCCCTGTCATACCATGAAGGATAGAAAAGTGATTTACTTTTGTGGAGAATGTCTTTATTATTCCAACTATAACAGCTGTGTGGAGTAAAGTTATGGCTGTAAATGAAGTAACCAGGGTAACAAGGCCTGTTTGTGAAAATCAGCTCATTTCATTGGTATTTTTTCCACAGAGAAATTACATTTTAAAAGAAAATTGATGCCACTAACATTTTTAATAGATATACTGGAAAAGCCTTCCAGATGCTGTTTGGGTTTTTAATTAAATCTATAATCCATTTGATAAGAAATGATTTCCAGTTTTTCTGAGACCCTGAACTGGGACACAGCCATGGAGTGTCGCGAGCCAAGTCTCATGAAACATCATCAAACTTCCACTTGGTGGCGCTATTGTCCCTCATTTCATCAGACTTCTCTGTGGTGAGAAGTCACATGACTTCCCATCAACCACTCTGTGAAATGCTGCCTTCAAGAACCTTGACGATGAGCTGGAAATTGTGGCAAGGAGTGGGAAGTCTGGGCTTCCCGGATGATGGATGGTTGGACATGTACTTATAGAGCTTCATCTACAACAGAAGACAAGACACTAATTGAATGAGACACTCCACAAAATCTGAACATACATGCCAGTATACTCTAGAAAGCAATCAACAATAGCTAATATTAGACAAAATAGTAAAAACTTTCATTTTTATGCAGATTAAGGTTGATCATGATCATGACTTATCGAGACTCTTCATAACCCACTTAATCAAAACTGCCTACTCATTATAACCACAATATGGTAGATTTACCCTGCCACTCATCCTTTCTTTTATTGTTTTCCTGATAATAATCATAATCATGTAGGCTGTGTTCAATCAAAAGAACATTCTACATGTTTCCCACAACAATGTAAATCCATACAACATATAGAACTTAATGTTTTATAACTTTTCACCTTTCAGAGGTTTAAAAGATACGTGCACATACATGACAAATTTGCAAAGTTTTTTTTGTCAAAATCTATTATGACATATATATTCTTACAATATCGTGGAATTTAACTGAGCAAATATAAAGGTAATGTGATGTTTGGTGACGTGATGATGTTCCTTCCATCAGAAACTGGAGGAGCATCACGACAAGCTGGTGATCAACTTGATAACTCAGTGTTTTCCCATCTTAAAATAACACAAAAGTGCTGAATGTGTATTTATTGATGAGGTTTCTTCTAGTTTATGGCTTTATTTAATCAAGTTAACGACTCAGTTTCTTCTGTGTTTTGTTTCACATGTTACAGTGTCATGATCCAGTTTTCAGTTTATTTATGTTGTAATCCAAATGTCCCGTTTGTCACAACATGAATCTAAAACAACGTGCTTGAAAAGACAGACGTAGTGATTTTATATTTACTCTATATTTAGTCCACAAACTTCCATGAATTACGTGGAGAGAAGTGCGATCCTGCTCTGACGTTGGGAATTAACGTGATGTCCCTGAAGGCAGCAGCGGTCCGTTCATTTCGGTTCATGCGTCTTTCCCTGCAGCCTCAGACACATTTCAGTAACTTCTCTTATTAAAGGTCATGGCTGGACACAGGGACGTTTCTGTCGACAGCTATTCACCATGTCTACATGCAGGTACGTGTTGACAGCTGCAGTTTGTAGCCTCGGGTGGATTTACAGATGGTTAAATCGATGATCTTCATCGCTTTAGACTTCCGGTGAGTGTCTAAAAAAAAAAGCTAAAACAAAAGCAAGAAGTAAACAAAATAACCAGTAATCCCCTTCAGATGAGTGTTTCCTCAGTCTGTTCGGTATGTTTTTTTGTTTGTTTTTAGGTTTATCCAGGGTACTGAAAGGAAAGTGACCAGACTGCAGAATAAAAGCGAAAATGAAAGGATTCTTCTGACAAAGTCCAGATGATGAAAGATGGAGACGGGGGTCCATGGAGTGGGTTTATCCGTCATTACCGCACATTTCTGGACTCTTTTGTGGCTTCCTCTGGTTCTGCCAGGTGAGTACACGCTTTTAATCACATGGATTTATTTGGATCCAGATCAGTGATGTTTATTTTAAGGAGAAAGTTGTGGTGCAAAACATCATGACACTAAGAACCGAGACACTATGGAGTTTATAACAATAGATTGTGAACATCCAGATGTTGGGTCCCTGGAAAATGCTGGTAGGGTGTCCACACCAAGCGGCAACCTCCAACAAACCCCGGCTACAAACCTGGAGAATGGGACAGGGCTGGATATTGGGCAGGGTTGGACATCCAATGGGCGTAGTTGGATGAAAAACGGGCGTGGTTAGGGTGAAGGTTAATCCAATCAAAATGTTGTTTTGGACATCCAACCCCGCTCAATATCCAACCCCGCCTCATTCTCCAGGCTGAAGCCAAGACCTTCTCGCAACCTCCAGCGGTTAAAAGTGAAGCCTATGCGGAAGTGCATAAAACTGCAGTTCCCCCTTCATCCACTAGGGGCTGCAAAACAGACCAAGTCCCCATAGACTCCCATGTTAAAAAGGCCAACAGAAATAAACATGTTTACAGCAGAAATAAACATGTTTACTGCAGAAATAAACCTGTTTACAGCAGAAATAAACATGTTTACAGCCTATTTCAGAAATCCGCTTTTGGTTTAATAGGTCAGGTTTACCTTCATGACAACTGTGGGGGAGTGAATTTTTTTCAAACTCGCCTGTTTACAAGTAATGTAATCTCGAAATTCGGCATATTTAGGGGTGTGTCCTTTTGATTGACAGGTACCTGATCTCCTGCTTAAAGTAAGAAGAACGTAGAACAACCGCGGTTTTTAGCCAGTTAACAAGGTGACTTAGCTTTAGCCCGCTTACCTCCGTTAGCGGGTTAGCTCCTGTTATCTCCAGGTTAGCTCGGTTAGCTCTTAGCTATAAGCAGCTCGGAGTTCGCTTGATGTCAATCATCCACCATGACGCTCACAGCCCCCCTCTCAGTTCCACCTCTTTGCCCATATTTGCCCCTACCAAGATGGTGACAGTAGGAACCGCCCACCGAGCTTCAATTCAGCTTTTAAGAAACCTATGGGTGACGCTACGGAGGCTTCGTCCATCTTTTTATATACAGTCTATGGTGTGCACACATTGGTGTGTTGGAGAAAGGATGTAGTTTAAAGTTGCAGGATAGTTCCTGAGGACTGGACTTGGGCACCCCTAAAATAAATAAATAAATGGATTCAGTCAGAAATAATTCCCATTTGAATGAATACCAGACATGCAGATCCATCTGTCTTTTCACTGACACATCGGTGCTTTTATCCACCTCCAGCTCAGAGGCAATAGACCAGTAGATGTCTGTGAGGATTGGCTCCTCCACCTAAGAGGCCATAAGCGTCTCAGCAATAATTACTTGGGACTTATAATTTGTTTCACAGACTAAGCAGAAAATAAATAATGTGTTCGACACATTTCATGTTTAGATTTAGCTCATCTGCAGCATGAAATCAAGAAAATCTGGACAGATCTCATCCACTCCTTTTTAACCAACTCATTGACTTCAGCCTTGGAGATACAAAGGCCAACCCCTGATTCCTCCAGCTCTGCTTTCTCATGGGAGCATGTTTTGGTGGGATTGAGGAGGTCTTCAAAGTTTTTCCTCCACTAGCTCACAATGTCCCGAGTCAAGGTCAGCAGTCCTCCATCCCCATTCTACACAATGTTGACCTAGCACTGCTTGCCCCTCCTGAGTTGCTGGAAGGTGGACCAGAATGTCCTCAAAGCCTTTCGGAAGTCATTCTCCTTGGCCTCGCCAGTCTATTCCCATGCCTGACTTTTTTTCCTGGCGACCGCCAAAGCTGCGTTCCACTTAGCCTGACAATACCTATCAGCTGCCTCCAGAGTCCCACAGAATAAAAAGGCCCAGTAGGACTCCTTTTACAGATTAACAGTATGCCTCACTGCTGGTGTCCAATAAGGAGATTACCGCCATGATGGCACCAATGATCTTATGGCCACAGCTCCGGCTGGCCGCCTCAACAATAAAGACATGGGACCTAGTGTACTTTGAATCAATATTCCCCACCTCACTTGGGACATCATTGAAGTTCAGCCCTTCCTGGGAGATGAAGTTCTCTCTAAAAGGGGACTCTTGCAGACTTCCCAGTCTCTAAAAGGGGACTCCAGCAGACTTCCCACAATACATTTAAGCATGCCAAGCCTGACCAGTATCCTCCCCCACCATCTGAGCCTACTCACCACCAGGCTGTGATCAGTTGATAGCACCGCCTCAGGGTAGGTACTCTGAGCTGCTGTTTGGTGCATAAGCACAAACAACCATCAGGACTCGTCCCACCTACCCAAAGGCTACCCTTTCATCCACTGGGGTGATCCCCACTGTACAAGCACAAAATCAGGGGGCAATGAGTGTGCCCACACCTGCTCGACCCCTCACTGGAAGCAACTCCAGAATGGAAGAAGGTCCAGCCCTTGTCAAGGATACTGGTTCCAGAGCCCAAGCTGTGGTTCAGGGTGAGTCCAGCTATATCTAGTCAGAGCTATTCAACTTTGCACACTACCTCGGGCTCCTTCCCTGCCAGGAAGCTGATGTTCTATGCCTCTAGAACCAGTTTCTGCAGCCAAAGATAGGACTGCCAGGCCCGGCCACCACATGCTCGCTTTCGTGCCCCTGCATCTGGGCAAGGGACCTTTTCCTCAAATATTTTTCCACATCATAGGGGTCTTTGACCACCTCTATAAGTAGAGCCAGAAATGATTATTTTGTTTATATAACTTTTATTTTATCAGGCAAAACATAAAGAACAGACTCTTATTTACAATGTTGGCCATGCAGGTTGAGGGAAGTGAGAAAAGTAAATGTAGTTTATGTGGGTAAGAACTGTTACCAACAACACAACCAAGGAGAGGTTTGTAGGGATTACAAATTATCTGAATATCTAAAATTTAAGTAACTCATTTAAGATTTCACTCAAACTTTTTGTTAAGTGTTATGTTCTATAGGTTTAATTTTCTTTCTGTTTGTATTCCAGCTGTCAGTAAGCTCCCAGTGCCCACCAATGTTACCATGAACGCAGACCAGTTCAATTATATTCTGAAATGGGAACCTGGTCCAGGTACACCCACAGGAACATACTACAATGTCAGTGTTGGAACAGAGAGGTGGGTTTTCGTTCTTTTTTTATCTGTTTTAACCGTTAATCTATTTGTATTAAAAAATCCATCTAAAACTTATAGGCCATGAAAAGCAATGATTTATATAAAACCAATACTTCATGCTTAACCAATAATCCATATAAAACCAATCATTTTAAGGTTGATTAGATGTATGAAACTAACACTGAAGACAGGAAAACTGCTAATGATTATATCAGCATAGAGGGGTGCTTCTTAGTGTTTATGGATAGCGTCACCTTAAATGTTGATTTAGAAATTTGTGATCTTTAATAAATTGTACTGTCTTCTTAATCTTCATCAATAAGATGATCTGTTCTGGACATTAAAAAACTACACACTAGTTCAACATTTTACAAACATCCAACATAAATATCAAGCCAAATTAAATGAGATCACTGCCAGAATCTTTATAAAGAGGGATTAGGCTGTTTTTCATTTGCTGGCTTCTGTCCATTGCTGTGAAGAAGCAAGTTTTCTTGCAGAGAACGACTCAAACTGGGATATTTAATATAGCACCAGCATTACAGTAACTTTGTTTCTGAATTCTTGATAATAAATATTTTGAAAGCAGGCCTGGAAAACCATCCATCCATCCATTCACTTTCTTAACTGCTTAGTCTGATTAAGGCTCATGGGGAAGCTGGAGTCTATCCCAGCAATCATTGGGCGCGAGGCAGGTACACGTGCACAGGTTGCCAGTCTATCACAGGGAGTCCACGATACATAAGGAGGGTAAAGTATTTTCAGTGGATTCAGCTCTCAATTGTGACAGTGCACCCATTGCTCTATACAGCAGAACCAGAGAGTTTATGGCAATAAAGACCTTTTTTACTGCACTACATGCAATAAATACATATATATAATCACGCGATGTGAGAACAAGCCTGAGAAAGGTTACGCCAAAAGCCCTGATGTAATTCAAATCCAAGCCAAACTATCGGTTCCATTGGAATGCTGCTTATTTGGTACAATGGCTGCAAAATATCATGCAATTAACCGCTGTTTTGGTTGTACAGTTGCACTGCTAATAGCAGCTCAACTGCTAGGTCTGCTTTGTGCCAAACCGGCAGACTTTTCAGACTATGCTCGCGATTTCATGCTTTCTGTATTATCAGAGAGACAGAAGGAGGAAAAAAGGCTAAAATCCAACAGGTTGTGTGAGTTTGTGTGTCTGAAAAATTAATACAGTAACCCTTACACTGTGTCGATCAGAAAGGTTGTCCCTGTCATTCACGTAGACATAAATGTTTTGTGTGTTTGTCTGAAGGGGGCCTTTTGACGAGCCGGTAAACAGCTGCCAGTTTGTTCAGTCTCCACTAATCTGTGATGTGACCGAGGCATTCCCAAACCCAAGGGAGATCTACATTGCCCATGTTAAAGCTCACTATGGACACCTGCACTCAGAACCAGCCTTCGCATCAAGATTCAGACCTCTTGGTGAGTAACAGTGGTGAACATGGAAGAGGCGGAAATAAAACGGATGGGTATCAAAGTTATGGTGAAGGTATAATTTATTTCTTTTAAAATGTATCACTGCAGCTATAATCCATAAAGTTAACCTTGTAAATAGTGGTTTCTACCATGGATAAGAGATGAGCAACTTCACAAACACATTCTCATCTGGAATTTGTCAGCATTCATGTTATCAGAAGAAACATTAATACCCTCAGAATATTTAACAACACCGTAATAAACACGTGTTTTATTAAATATCAGCTGTTCAGATATATATAATTTTCAACAGCCTCGTCATGCTCTTCCCTCGCCCAGAGTTCCTCTAAAAATGACAGAAAGTACATAAAAGAAGTTTAGTTTTATTACAGTTACGTGTTCTGGCAGGTTACATAAATCTTAAGCTTTAATTAACAATAAAAAAGAAGTGGCAACTATATATTAGCGGTGGGACTCAATTACAAAAATTAATCTAATTATACAGGCTTTGTAGTTGATTAATCTTGATTAATCGCATAAGGAAATTTGGCTCAAAAAGCAACTTTTTTTTTTTCATTTGAATGGATTTTAAGTAATTATTAAATCAAATAATAAAAGATTAAAAGAGATTTATTTAATATGCTCAAACTCTATTAATGTCTGTACAAATGAATTTAACTTTTAAAACAGTAAAAAAGAAATAGAAAACACCCCTAGGCAAAACTGAGCCGACCCAAAGTTAAAGTGTCATTTCAGATACTTTAACTAACAGCTGCAGCTCAAGTTGATATCCTACAACATGTTACAGTTTTTTAAAATTATAATTGTCTTCATCCACATTAATAAACATTAATATCTGACATTAAACCAGGACGGATCACTTAGTGGCAACTTCAGTCTGATCATGCAGCAGAGGTGATCACCTCCTTCTCTAACAGCAGCGTGGAGCTGCAGTAGGACCGAGCTACATACATGTTCTTTAGGACAGGGGAGGCGGAGGAGGAGGGAGAGGTGTTGCTAACGCAGACAACGACCCGTAATTTTAATGCTACCCAGCAAATGTCCTCCATACCGCCAGAAATAGACCGTAGACCTGTTGATACTCACTTTGTCTTTAAATAAACTCACTGAAGGGTCTAAAACATTGCTAAATTTAGCACCAGTGCAGCTAAGTTAGTATTGGACGTACCCTGTGCATCAGTGTAATCGGCATTACAGGAAATTATGCCCTAATTATGCCCTAACAAACGTTCCACGATTAAATGCTTTTTTTTTTTTTTTATATATATATGTATGTTTGTATGTATATATATATATATATATATATATATATATATATATATATATATGTGTGTATATATATATATATATATATATGTGTATATATATATATATATGTGTATATATACATATATATATGTATATATATATATATATGTATATCTAATGTATATACATATATGTATATACATATACATATATATATATATATATATATATATATATGTATGTATATATATATATATATATATATATGTATATATATATATATATATATGTATATGTATGTCCACACACATACACAAACTGGTGTAAAAAGGAGTTTTGCCCCTTCCTAATCACTTCTATTTTTGCAAATTTGTCACATTAGTTCAGATCGTCACACAAAATTTAACATCAGACAAACTGTACTTGAGTAAATACAAAATGTCCTTTTTAAATGGTGGATTTGTTTATTAAAGACAACCACCTGCACGTCACAATATGAAAAAGTATTTGTGTCAGACATATCTTACATTAATGCGAGATATATCTCATGTTTATGTCAAATCAATGTGTGTGTCCCAGACCACCTGGACCTACCACTGCTGACTGTCACACCCTGCGACAGAGGCCTGTGTGTGGACCTCCACCCTCCACTGAAGCATCGTACAGGGATGTATAATCTGAGTTACCAGTTTCAGGTTGAGACCCCCAATAAAAAGGTAACACCGGTACAACATGCTGCTTCATCACTTTGATCTTAATTATAAATTGAATGACTGAATGTAAAATAAACATCTGTGATATACACAGGCATGAAATAAAAATACATTATTTATCCCCAAGGGAGATGATATGTATGTAACAGTGTATGAAAAATAAAATTACATATATATAGGAGAGGTCACTTATGTAATATATACTCAATAATTTATATTCTGTAAATTGTATATATAAAATATTTATGCAATACAGGATTTTAATAACAGCGTAAAAATATCACCAATCAAATTAAATTTCTAATGGGATATCTTTAAACTCAGTTAATTTTATGTAAATGTAACTTGTGTGTTGCGTGATTATGGTATTTGGGAATATGATGATGAAGAAATGTAAATGGTAATATAAATAAGAATAACAGTATTTCTTGACAATAATTCTTGTGTGGTGTGTCTTTGTTCTTCACATGTGCAGTTTGTCAAAGACGTCAAGTTCCTGAGAAGAGTGACTTTAAATCACCTGGCTCCTGGTCAACAGTACTGTGTCTCCGTCCGCTTTGCAGACAGCTTGGAGAACAAGAATTCCAACTTTAGCGACCCTGTTTGTGTTTTCACCTCTGGCTGGTTTCCTACAGGTACGGTGTCACATTCACACTTCTTTAATTGCTTCTTCTTTCTTTTTGTCAAAGAAAAAATGTCCTTTTTACTTTTTTGTTCCTTCATCTAAACTAATTCAGAATATACATCACATGTGTAATAATATAATTTCTATGTCAAATAACAACACAGACAGGTCTAATAGGAGCGCTAAATGCCCTCCTATGAAGGATCAGCAGCGCATTTGAGGTAAAACAGCTGACTGAAATTAAAGTAGCAGTAAAATAAATGCTCCTTAAACTGGATAAATGAAAATAGTTTTCAGTGAACACAGCTAAAACAGTTGTGCAAAAAGAAAGCAAAATTAACAAGTCATCTTGCTCTTAAAGCCATTTTTCAAACTTTGGTCCTTAGTAAAAGTAAAAGTAAAGAATGAATAATAATCCATTATCTTCAACTTTATCACTGTTTAAGAGAGTGGTGCCCAAAACAGACACAGAGAAAGCATTTCAAAGCCTGAAAAACTCAGCCAAGAGCCAAGAACATTCATCTCCTAAAGAAAAAGGAAAGAATCCAACTAAGACCTGACAACAGTCTGGGAGATGTGTCTGGACTGGATCATCCATAGTGGTGGGATTTTGGCAGAAGTTGAGCAAAATCTTAATGTGTACTTAAAAGGAAAACCTCATGTTTACTGACATGTTTTAACACTTGGCTCCTCTGAATGTTTTTACAAACATTTTCTTGGTGTTTTGTCATCAATATACTGTTATGTTTATCCAACTCAGCATTAACGTTTGACCGATCTTAAGCTTGATTTTTGAGTGAATGAATTATTGTCTTGACAGATGCAGTGATCTCGACGGCTCTATGCTTATTGGTGATAGCTGCAGTGGTAATTTTCATCCTACTGATCGATACTGGATATATCAATCTGAAAAAAAGACGACTGCCATCAGTTCTGGTAAGTTACAGAGAAACACTCAAGCACTTAATGTTGTTTTGATGTTAAATGGTGGAAAATGGGTTTTATTGTAATATTAAGTAAAGCAATCCATTATTTGTGACATAACACATCCATTCCACCCATTCATCCATCCACCATTCCACCCGTCCATCCATCCATCCATCCGTCCATTCGTCCGTCCATCCGTCCATTCGTCCATCCATCCATCCGTCCGTCCGTCCATTCGTCCATCCATCCATCCGTCCATCCATCCATCCATCCATTCATCCGTCCATCCATCCATCCATCCATTCATACATCCATCCGTCCATTCGTCCGTCCATCCATCCATCTGTCCATTCGTCCATCCATCCATCCATCCGTCCGTCCATTCGTCCATCCATCCATCCGTCCGTCCATTCGTCCATCCATCCATCCGTCCATCCATCCATCCATCCATTCATCCGTCCATCCATCCATCCATCCATTCATACATCCATCCGTCCATTCGTCCGTCCATCCATCCATCTGTCCATTCGTCCATCCATCCATCCATCCATCCGTCCATTTGTCCGTCCATCCATCCATCCATCCATTCGTCCGTCCATCTATCCATCCATCCATCCACCCATCCACCATTCCACCCGTCCTTCCATCCATCCATCCATCCGTCCATTCGTCTGTCCATCCATCCATCCATCTGTCCATTCATCCGTCCATCCATCCGTCCATTTGTCCGTCCATCCATCCATCCATCCACCATTCCACCCGTCCATCCATCTATCCATCCATCCATCCATCCATCCAGCATTCCACCCGTCCATCCATCCATCCATCCGTCTGTCCGTCCGTCCATTCGTCCGTCCATCCATCCATCTATCCATCCACCATTCCACCCGTCCATCCATCCATCCATCCGTCCGTCCATCCATTCGTCCGTCCATCCATCTATCCATCCATCCATCCATCCACCATTCCACCCATCCATCCATCCATCCTTCCATCCATCCATCCACCATTCCATTCCATCCATCCATCCATCCATCCATCCGTCCATCCATTCGTCCGTCCATCCACCCACCCATCCATCCATCCATCCATCCGTCCATCCATTCGTCCATCCATCCACCCACCCATCCATCCATCCATCCATCCGTCCATCCATTCGTCCGTCCATCCACCCACCCATCCATCCATCCATCTTTTCATTCATTTTCTTGTTGCTTATCCGCGGTCGGGTCGCAGGTGCAGCTACCTGAGCAGGGAAGCCCAGACTTCCCTCTCCATGGTCACATTTGCCAGCTCATCCAGGAGGATCCCAAGCTGTGCCTTGGCCAGCTTGGAAATGTAATCCCTCCAGCGTGTCCTGGATCTGACCTAGGGTTTGTTCTTCGTGCTTGGAATACTTCAACAGGGAGGAGTCCAGGAAGCATCCTGACCAGATGCCTAAGCTTACCTCACTTGGCTCGTGTCAATGCAGAGCAGCTGTGGCTTTAGACTGAGCCCCTCTGGGTTACCACATTTCTAACCCCATTATCTCGGGAGAGTCCTGCCACCCTGCAGAGGAAACTCATCCTGGCTGCTTGTATTCATCATTTTGGTTTTTTCCACAGTAGTGTTGGTTTGAAGTTCAGCCCAGTGTACAGAACACTGGCAGACATTAGACATGTGGCACGGCGAAGAACAACACGGATATGAATACCGGAAAGTGGAATTAGACTTAAAATGTGAAATAATTACTATATCCATTGTCTATGATCCTTGCTAATTTTAAGTTTTCGTAGTCACTCAGTTATTTTCTGAACTGGTTTCAATTCAGGGTCGCGGGAAGCTGGAGTCTATCCCAGCAATCAACGGGCGAGAGGCAGGTACACCCTGGACAGATTGCCAGCCCACCACAGGGCCACACAGAGGGAAAAATAAGCATTCAGGGACAATTTAGAGTAACCAATTAACCTAACATGCATGTCTTTGGATGATGAGGAAAAGTTGGAGTACCCGGAGACAACAGAAAGATCACCATTCGAGCCTTGAACCAACAACCTTCTTGCTGTGAGGCCATAGTGACCACTGCACCACCGTGCAGCCCAAGCCTTCATGGTGCCGGAAACAAAGGAATGAGAAAAGCTGGATGAGAGTTAGAGGCATTTTGATCGCTGCAAACCACGGACTAAATGAGGCTTTTGCGGGTCTGGAATAAAGCAAAACAAAGAAAAATTCTGGATACATCTGGTTTATAGTGCAGCCAGTTTTGACGTTTTTAGTTTCTTTGAGTTCAGTAAAGCTAGCACTTTTAAGTTTATTTTCTGAAGTGTTTTCTTCTACGACGTGCTTCAATTAAACACCAAATTTTTATAAACCTCATTGTTCACAGAAACTTCAATAACTATCTGTGTCTTTGTGTAATGATCAAACGCAGTTCTTAAAAAGTATTGAAATGAGCTGCTGAGAAGTACGCTGTGCACCTAAATTACCTACTGGTGTACCCAAGTGAAAAGGTTAATGGCACCAGTACAACCAATGCAACAGGATTTGCCTGGAGCTCTGACCATATCAGAACAAAGTGCATTTTCATTTGTTATTGTGAGAACAGCACCTGTAGGTATTCAGTGTTTGGTTGTGTAAAATGTACAGCAGCAAATATCTATTTATTTCTCTGCTGTAGAATGTCTGACATTTTATTTCCATTGTCAGTCCCATTTATTGGTATTTCTTGGGATGGACAGCATTAACCACACTGATTAGTGAAAGACCTGATCACAGATTTAAACAGGTTCCTTTTTTCTTTTTCTCGTCTTTCTGTGTGTTTTAGTCAGCCATCGATCACAAAGAGGAGGTCCTCATCATCAGACCCTGTAGCACGTCATCCTTTCTGAACGTTTGGCCCACACATCCCTCTGCAGAGGAGAAGTCCTGCAGAACATCATCTTCAGATGAGAGCGATGAAGACTGTACAACAGGGAGCATCAGCAGGAGCAGTAACAGAGCTTACCAGAAACGGCTGGACACATACCTCATCGCCTCATCTTCATCCTTGTCCGAGTCTTATGCCCCTAAACCAAAGCTTCTGCCCAGTTTCTCCCCAAACCAGCTGCCGGACATTCACTCAAAGTCCACAAAGTTTTTAACTGAAAATATTCAATCAGATCGTTTAATTAGAGAACGATTTGAGGAAAGCAAAAAGGAGCATGACATCATGGACAGTGGCAAGGAGACGACCATCCAGGACGTCAACCTCCACACGTTAACCTTCGGCAGGCGAGAGGAGGTGGAAACGCTCCCCGACACAGCACAGGGAGACACTCTGGACGGTTCAGAAGATCCGTCTCCAGTCACATCCTCACAAACTGCAGCAGACTGGTGTGTTGATGAAGAGGAGGAAGAAATGGACTCAGGTTCTGGGTACATGGGTCGCCCACTTGCGATGTCTGGTAGAACTGCATAAGACCTGCTGTTAGAACCAGACGGACTGAAGCTGCACACAACATTTAATCAACTCAGTCTTCATTTCAACAGACTTCACGTGTTGCTAAAAGTGATGTGATGGAAATTACGTCCCAATCCCATCATCTGAGTCCAAATCAAACCCTGAAAACAGCCTTTTGGAAAGGACACATTCCTCCAGGGTACATAACCACTGCTTGTCAAATCATTTCTTATGCACAACTTGTGTTTTAATTAATCCTATCAAATGTAATAGACAAAATGCTCATTTATAAAGTAAAATTACATAAACCATGAACAGAAGCAAAATAATGTTGAAAATGTAAATATTTTGATAAGGAAGGTTCTTTTTATTTTTATATGTTTTTTACTGGTCTGGCTTCCTGGAGATCAAATTATGCAGAATGTGGAGCCTGAACTGAACAGTAAATGGACAAGCCTTTAGATAAATGGGTTACGTGTAGTATGACCTGTTTCCTTGTGAAAAAACCCAGAGAGCCACTGCCTTCATTCATACACTTTATGTTTGGGCTTTATTCATTTGAGGAAGCAAATCAGGAAAAAAATCAAAGTTACCCTGAAGCTTGGCTGGCACATCCTCAGTCAGCTTGAACAGAGAGCTGGACTTTATCTCTTGGTTTTTACAGATGTCTTACTGTAAGGTTCAGGAGTATGCCCACGGCACTAATTAATCATATTAGTTCACCCACTCACGTCTCATCCCTGAGTCCTCCATGCCTGATCCAAGCCATGCAGCTCTACGTCGGCCTGCGTCTTGTGTATGTGGACTGACCATGGTTCTAACCATTTCATCATCAGAGGGATTACCTCTCAGCTGTCTTAGTGTTCAAACCACGGCTGTCAGTGGGGTGTCATGATTTTGTGGCTGTAAATGAATGCTTTCAAAAAAGGTTTATTTTATTTTTTTTTTACTCTGGATTTGTTTTGGTGGAAACTTGAATTCATGAGAAGTTTGTGAATGTTTTAAAATGATCAGCATGACTGTAAAAAAAAGGTAAACGTTTAATGGGAAGTACAAGCAAAGGCTTTTGCAAACATGTGCCAAGTAAACCACTGCAGTCTGTATTCTTCCAGTATTTTAGTCTTTTATATCCAACATAGAGTAGAGGAAAATAATTCTGTCAGGGCTGTAAATCATTACAATTATGTATTTATTTATTTGCCTTGATGGCACACAGCAGCGACCTCTGCAGCGGGTGCAACACGAGGCGTATGGAAAGGAACTCTGTAAAGTTCACCTCTACCAATTTGCAAAGATGGTCTGGAAATGGAAAACCTAAAACTGAAGATATAAGAAATACATGAAGTCAGAGGTCAACCTGAACAGCTTGTCAGTAAATGACAACGTTGCAAAAGGTGTGTCTCATTTCAGGTGATGAAGCATGTAAATGGAAAGGTACCAGACAAATAAATAAAATAAAAGTATATATAAATGGAGTTGCCTGTTAATTTCTTGTAGTTCTGACAGATGTAATCACCCTGGTGGCGACCTGCCCATTAGTCATTATGCTGGAGATGACCTCAACCAAACCTCCCTCCTACCAGGTTCACAGAATCAGTTTCTGTATTGATTAGTCTAGATTAGCCTTTCTGATTTTATTGATTGTTTTTAAAGCCTTAAATAGTTTATCTGGTAGAGTTGCTACATCAACAAGCTCCAGCCAGGACTCTTAGGTCCTCTTCTCAGCTATTACTTAATGTCCCATTGGACAGATTAAAATCCAGAGGTGATAGAGCCTTTTCTGTTGCTGCTCCTAAGATATGGAACAGCTTCTCCTTCACGTCAGAGCTGCTCATTTTGTCTCTGATTGTAAGTCTGTCCATAATTAGCATTACCTGAGCTTTTTCTTGTGTATTTTAATTTTTACTTTTATTTTAGATTTTTGTTTTGTGTCCAGATTTTATTTATTTTTTAATGTGCAGTGTTTCATTTTAAATTGTTTGTTGTTTTATTGTTCAGCACTTTGGGCAGCTGCTGCTGTAGAAATGTTCTATATAAATACACTTGAACTTGAACTTAAACTTGGAACAGACAAGCCAAGATCATATTAATATTATATGTTGTCTTCCTCAGTGTTTAGGTTGGTCTGAAGTCAGCATTAATTGGCAGTCCTGTATTCAGAGTTCATGTCCATGTTTGCTGCATCATGCCATGTAACCATGATGCCCTGCAGGCAGACACAGGTGATGGACAGTGTCTGTTGAACTGTGCATCGGTTTTCTGTGTGGAGTGTAAATAGGCTTTAAGGGCATATTCACATCAGGGAAATTAAAAGCTATCTGCACCTGCCACTTGTTCTCATCCACACTGAACTTGACTCAGTCAGACTAAACCAGAACATCACCCAGTTACAACAGTTGCTCACTGGGAGGCGGAAGAAAATCCTGGCTCATAGACTCTCCACGACTGAAGACGTTGAATTGACCACAGGTAAATAATGGATCAACGATACATTTATGCAGTGTGCTTTCTGATTTTGCTTTGGTGTTCAAACCTAATCAGTTGTTTCTTACCAGAATCTGTCCATAAAAGCAGGAGAGGGCACAAGATATCCAAAATGTTGATCTACATCAATTCCTCTCTCTTGGTTCCTATGTTGTTCTTTAGTAGGAGCAAGTTCAGCCATTATTAATAACTGTGGAAGGACAATATTTAAAATTCAATGGAATTATAAATGTAAAACATTGATCATAAATCTATTCTGGAACTTCTAATAACAATAATCCAATATCAGTCTTCAGGGTCTGTATTTGTACATGTCAGTCATTGTTAAAGTTCAAGGGACTGAAAGGATTTCTGAATCCAGTTATATTTGACGTTGTTTTGGATTGTTTCAGATTCAGGCATTAAGATTAAGATTTACTTTATTTTATCCTCAGAGGGGATTTAAGGGCTAATAAGTAAGACTAATTCACTATCACCAATCTCTGAGACATTCATTCATACATTCATTATCCTAACCGCTTAATCCAATTCAGGGTCGCAGGGAAGCTGGGACCCTGCAGTCTTTGGGTGTTTATATATATATATATATATATATATATATATATATATATATATATATATATATATATATGTAACTGTATATATTTAGAAGTTACGTAAGAAATATTTAGAGTGATTAAAAGTATTTTGTTATTTTATTCACTACTTCCGGTTTTATTTTGGAGACAAAAAGGAAGTGACTTCCACGCAGCCGTTCTGATGACGTCACATCTAGTTAGTTTCGGTTATGTTTCTGTGACCAGTTTACTTCTTCGGCATGTGACCAGTTTACTTCTTCGGTGTGCTGGTGAGTTTTAACACAAACCGAGGCTGTTTGTTTGTTTGTCGCTTTTTGCTGTTTGTTTTCTGTCAGCTGGAAGTTACTTTGTGATGTTTAATGACAGTTGAGAGTTCATTTTTTTTATTCTAATGCGTGTCTGTTTCACAGAAAATCACTGTTTTAAGTCTCAGACCAGTCAAATATAAACATATGATCTTTTTTCTGTATTGAACTTACTGAAAATCTGGTGTAGTCTGCTCTGCTTCGTCATAAACATAGCCTAGATATAAGTGTAAATCTGCTGTAAAAATGATGAAACTCAAAATGAGAAGTTACACAATGATTACAGATTGCCAGTCTGGAGTGAGACGACCCAGAAAGAGAAGCTGCTACATAATAATGAAAAGATGAGGTGTTTTCTTGTCTTTCTCCATGCAGTTTTTCTCATCAGTTCGGGTAAGGAGAGTTAAGCTGTGATTTCCTCTAAATGCTGCCAGCTGGGTCTGTTTACTTCTGATTTCCTTACTCCTGCTCTTCACAGGGTTTACCATCCTCCCTGCTCCTGACAAGCTTTCCATGAACTCTGTAAACTTCCACCATGTCCTGCACTGGGAACCTGGACCCGGCACTCCCCCAGGAACGGAGTACCGGATCATCAGACGGTAATTTACTGTCAACTACACCTGGTTAAAGGTCTCTTCAACCATCAGAGGCCTGAACAATGGAAGAGTAGACCAGACTGAAGTTGATTTTGATTTATCCTGTCCTGGTTTACAGTCAGACATTAATGTCTATTCATGACTTGTTTGGATGAAAACATTTTAAAAAATGATAATTTCTGTAACATGTTGTAAACTTCTAATTAGGGACCAGCAGGATCTATGACTGAAAGTGTTTAAAAATGACACTGTAGGTCTGTTCAGACCAGGGATATGTTCTATTTCTTTTTTATTACTTTAAAATTTAATGCAATTTTTTTAGACATTAATATAGCTTGTTTTTACAATATTAATGTATGTCTATTATTTGATTTAGTCATCTGTCACTCTAGTGTCAGGTATCAGTTCAGGCACTCAACATGGTGGCGGCTAGAGCTAAAGTGTGGTGAAGTGTGTCTCTGACATCAGCTGCAATAATATTTGTTATGTAATTAAATCAAAGCACCCTGAATCTCAGTAATATCAATAGGTACCTACAATGGCCCTCCTTATCAATCGCTGTGGCTAAGTAGTCCTTCTAGCCTTATAGTAAACAGTGTATAATCCGTACGTTTACATGGGAGTTTTAATTCCTGTTTAATTCCGAATAAAAGTTCATTCTGCTTTAAACTGATGAAAAACGACCATGTAAACTCTTAATTCCTAATACAAATTTCTATTGGGAACTGAACTTAATTCTGATGAAAGTGTCTGGTTTATTCACATTTTAGTTCTGAACTATTTAATTCCTCTGTCATGTAAACCTTCATTCCGCTCTAAGTTAATTCCAGTCGTTCTGAGCATGCTCGTTACCTTGTCCTGTCCCGATGACGCGTTGTTTTACCTCCCTTGTTCGGTGCTCTATCTTTCTTCTCCTTCTCAGTTGCTGCAGAAAGTAAAGTAGTCTGCTGGTGTTGAGCTGCTACTTCACATTTATAATAAAAATAAACTGGTTCTTATTATGTAGTTTTTACAAGTTACGACTGAAAAGACGAGAAGCAGGGAGACAACTTATTATCTTCATGTAAACTCGTAGGAGAATATGTTAATTCCCAATTATTAATTCCGAATGTAAAAAAAAAAAACCACCATGTAACATTAGCCATTGTCATGTATGAATATTCTTGCATTCTTTCCATGTGCAAGTTCTGCTGTTCACACGACAGCAGCCATTCATGTGGTAAATAACAACCAATGGTGTTATCAACACCTGATAGCAACACTGTTTCCCTTCATAAACTCCACTAGACGTACCTGTGCAGAAACCCATGTAAGCTGTTTGGGTTTTAGTGTACTTCTTGCAGGGCTTTTTGACTAAAGAGGATCCGGTGCGGGTGCTAGAGCCGGTTCTTAGGTGGTTCAGCTCTGGTGCTAGCAAAGAACCGGTTTTGGTTTGGACCAAAAGACTGGTTGGTGCTCCGTCATTGCCGACCGGTCACCAAGAACAGAATTCAGGATCTGGAAATGTGGGTTTTGTTTTGGGTTGTTCACTGTGTTGCGTTCCTGCTCCTTTTTCTGGTCCCTGGAAATCTTCAGTAAATTTTGTTAAACTACTTTTTGACCAGTGGTTGAAGCCCCAGCTGCTGACGCACACAAAGTGAAGCCTTTCTCAACTCTGGCCCAGCAAAGCGTTGGTGCCAGGATAGAACTGGTTTTGAGAACCAGGAGCCGGTGCTTTGTCAGTCGAAAACCAAAGAACTGGTGCTAAATCTGGCACTGGATCTAAACCAGCTCTGGAACCAGTTTGGTCAAAAAGCCCTTCTAGTGATGTAGACATTTATTCCTATAAAGGAGGTGCAGTGCAAAGCCCTGACCTGAGGGTCTGGTATGAAAAGCTATGGTTGATTTGGTGAGGTGATCAAACTATGTGAAAAAGTATTTGGCCCCATTTATGATTTGTTACTATTGTTGAAATTTTTTCCACCTAAATGTTTCATATCATCACAAATTTTAGTATGAGACAAACATAACATCAGTAAATAAAAAAAATGCAGTTTTTAAATAGTGATTTTATTTAAGGAAAAAGCTCTCCAAGCCAATATGTGAAAAAGTATTTCCCCTAACAACTGGTTGTTCCACCTGCAGCAGCGTTTGTGATGGATAAGTGGATAATGGCACCAGCGTTAACCGCCCATTAAAGCCACACCACAGCATTTCAGCTGGATTCAAGTCTGGACTTTGACTCGGCCACTCCAAAACCTTCATTTAGTTTTCTTCAAGCCAATCGCAGATGGACTTGTTTGCAGGTTTCGGGTTGTCTTGTTGCAGTTCCCTTAGGCTACGTTCACACTACAGGCAGAAGTGACTTCAATCCGGTGTTTGAGCCCCTATGCGACCTGTAACCGATCTTTTCTTTACAGTCTGAACAACACAGATCTGATATTTTATGTGACCCAGGCTGCTTGGATATGTGGTCCTAAACCGATATGTATCTGATCTTTTGCCATGCGACTTCAGTCTGAACGGTCAGGTCACATTAATCCGACCGACGCGTCATCGACACACGACGAACGTCATTATTTGTTGTTTATGAACTTTTTATTGGTAAATGCGCTCACATCACTCTCCCACCGATCCTGCCACCACCACCACCGTGTCTGACTGTTGGGATGATGTTTTATGTTTTCACCACATGTAACTGGACGCACGCCTTCTGAAAAATTCAGCTTCTGTCTTGACAGTCCAGAGAATATTTTTCCAGAAGTCTTGGGGATCATCCAGATGTTTCTTGGCAGATGTGAGACGTTGTATGTTTTGGGTCAGTAGTGGTTTTGACCTTGGAACTCTCCCATGATGCATTTCTGTCCAGTCTCTTTCTTTTGTTGAATCACTAACCTTAACCTAGGCATTAGGACCTGCAGATGAGGTCTGCAGGGGTTCAGATGTTCGTTTGTGACCTCCTGGATGGGTCGTCGTTGTGCTCTCTAAGTAATGTTGGAAGGCGGACCACTCCTAGGAAGTTTGGCCACTGTTCCCAGTTTGGCCCTGACTGTGGTTCCTTGGAGTCCTAAAGCCTGAGAAACGACTTTACTGTGAAGGACATATTGTGATGGCAGAGTAAGGAGAGAAGTGCGACAGATGTTCCTGCTTGACTCCAGAGCAGTTTGTGTTTAGTAATTTAACCTTTAAGTTTCCAGTTTGAGCATAGCTTTCAACTCGTTAGATGTTAGATTTAGTTTGGAAAAAAATAAGTGAGAAAGATATATTACTGTTCTACATCAACCACAAATTATATTTTGGTCCTGTTTTCAGTCAGAAGAGAATTTACTGACATTTCCTCAACATGTTTGGTGGAATATGTGAGAAAGCAGCAGGTTTGATGGTGGTTGAGACATTTCTGTCAGAATGAGGGTGGTTTCCTGTTTCCATCGATAGAGCTCCTAGTGTGCCGTTCAGTACAGCTGTGACCACAGACAGGCCTCATACGCAGAAAAAAACAACTGGATGTGGTTTGGGTCTTCACTTTTTAGTTGTTTTTGAGAATATTTGTATTTTTATTTTGTTAGTTGTCAAAGACGAAGTTAAGAAGTCTGTCCCAAAAAGCTGATGAAATGTACGACACTTTTTCTCCTCCATGATGAGCTCCAGAGTAAAACAAGACATGAATAAGCTCCACAGCTACTGTCTGTGTGCCTTTACAATGAGAAAATTAACAATTGATCTCGGTCAGTTCCACATTCATGGTCCTGCTTCTTCAAGCGCAAGTTTGCATGTGGAAATTCCCTACGCAGTTTTATTTCTGCTGAAAACTACCATCCTCTGCAAGCAGTGCGTTGGAGCTTAAAGCTTCTGGCATCAGAAGGAAGAATGATTAACACGTTAATGTGTGGTGTTTTATAGGGGTGGGAAAATCGCATTGAAAAATTGAATATCGGGATTGTTTGTTTCACAATTTTAAAATATATTTTTTTAGTTAAAAAATCTATTTTTTTAGATAAAAAAAATACTCCATTATAAAATTTTTGTCATTTTTATTGTTTACATTGATCTTTTTTCTTGGGCTTTATAGCAGCAGAATGATGGTTTGGCTACTGGATTGTTTTTTCCTCATTGAAATAAAGAAAAGTGACAAACAAAAAATAAGTTTTTACATTTTCTTTTCTTTGGGTTTAATCTACAAAAATCAGCAATATCGAGGAATAGTGAGAATCACAATTTAATTTGAATCGACACCCAAAAAAAATCGGAATTGAATTGAATCGGGACAAATGCATATTGTCACAGCCCTAGTGTTTAGTACTGTTACCTCACAGTGGCCACGTTTACACAGGAGTTTTAATTCCTCTTTAATTCTACATAAAAGTTCAATTAGTTTTAAACGGGTGGAAAATGACCATGTAAACGCCTAATTCCGAACAAAAAAGTAAAAGTGGCTGATTTATTCGCATTTTCAATCTGAACTGATTGATTAAACTGTAGTTCCGCTTGTTTTTCTGATTGTTCTGCACATGCTCCTTACCCTGTCCTGTTGATCCGCACGTTGTTTCGCTTCCCGTCTTCGGTGGTCTATCGTCCTTCTCCTTCTCAGCGGCTGTGAAACAGTGAGGTAGTACGCTTGTGTCGAGCTACTGCTTCAAAATTATATTCAAAATAACGGCGTAGTTATTATGTAGGCAGGAAGTGGACTTTGTTCATTTCCGGTAGCTGTAAGTATGTCAGCTCTTTCCAATCAGAACCCTTCCCAAGCCGCTGGTCTAGAGGAATTAAGTAAGGACGTGTTTCCATGAAGACCTTCATTCGGAACTATTATTTCCATGTAAACTTGTTAAAGATTACTGTTAATTCTGAATTATTAATGCAGAATAAAATAAAAACATCATGTAACCATTCCCAGTGAGGAGGCTCCACTGCTGTCTGGGACCAGTTCTGAGGCTGTGAAGGTTGCCTCTGATTCTCTGCTGCAGTGGAAATAAAAGATATTCACACCAATGTTGAAAGGTTTTTCAGACATTTTTCACCCTGTAGCTAGAGGGAGCACTCACACCAGGATAGTCTGGTGGGCTCAGCCCGATTTTTTCCATGAGATTGTACTGATTCCTTTGGTTTGTGTTTAAACTGCATGTAACCCAAGCGGACCGAACGCCTGGGCAGTGTCACATGTTTAAAACAACCGTTTGCCATGGAGAGATACTCCCACGAAAATAGTTTTGCATGTATAAAAATGAAAGATTAAATATAATGCTGGTGGATATTTATGGGATTTGAATCCTGCCATGATTTGAAACCAGAAGAAAACATTTTGTAACCTTGAAATCTGAGTTTTGAAATGTTAAAATCTTCTGCAAATACCATCATGTATCTGAGCTCTGATTGCAACACTGGTTTTTGTTTTTGCAGAGTTTTAAACTTCCTATTAACAACAACAACCTGTGCTGTTTTCACCCTCACCTTTTTCAGTTTTAAATGTGTCCCTGTTCTCTTGTTGCTTTTGTTTAAACTCTGTAATTCACACTGCAAAACTAAGAAAACTAAAGAATAAATAAATGGCTCCAGGCGAGAGACTGTTGCTGCTTTCACATTTTATAGATACAGTTAAGTTAAACGGATAGTTTTAATAAAACTGTGGATTGAGGTGGTGAGAAAGTACAAAAATGTTTATAACGTGGCATTTTAAGACATGGTGAGAGTCACGTGCACATGTCGCACGGCAGCGGAAGAAATATTTAGTTATTTATGAAATAACCAGGTCAATTGTTTGTTGCATATAAATCTATAACAGACATCCCACCGACGGTGATCCTCACCCCATTGCTGACGAAGCTTCTCGTGGAGGATGTAACAGGCTTAATACTTAGAGAAACAATTGGTTAGAAGAGACAATAAATACACTCTATATGGACACATCGCAAAAACAAATATTATAGCAGACTGCTAAAAACATTCAAATTTAATTAAAAATCAAATTCGCTTGAGAACCAAAATAAAAAGTGTCTTACAATTTATGTTTTTGTGCAGTTTTCTATTTGGGCCTAAAAAATATTTTACAATTCAAAAATTTTTAAATATATTTTTATTTGAATTTCACAGCATTTCCACTGTAGATGACAACAGGACAAAATCCATGTAAAAATGGAATGAATTTATATATGTAATAATACATTACAACGGATGGCATCAGGCTGTGCTCTAAGAATGAGTGAGACATTGACTTACTGATCCACCCCACGAACAGATGTGGTGGAGAGCTGCAAATGCCTTGGCATACCACAAACAAATTGCAACCGCAAAGACACCATAAGGAAAGATGCCACAACCAAACACCTGCTACAATTAGGCCAGGTACTGAGAAGTCAGCTCAATGGCAAGAACAAGATCTGGGCCATTAACTTCTATGCCCTGCCAGTCATCAGATACCCTGCTGGGATAATAAGCTGGCCAGAGGAGGAAGCTCAGACCACGGATGTCAAAACACGGAAGCTGCTCACCATGCATGGGGGGTTCCATCCATAGACTATATATAAAAGATGGGCGGAGCCTCCGTGACGTCACCCATAGATTTCTGAAGAGCTGAATTGAAGCTCGGTGGGCGGTTCCTACCATCGCCATGTTGGCAGGTTCATGCAAGTCGTCTCGCCTGGAAAATACAAATATGAGCAAAGAGGTGGAGCTGAGAGGGGGGGCTGTGCGCGTCATGGTGGATGATTGACATCGAGCGAACTCCGAGCTTTCTGTAGCTAAGAGCTAACCGAGCTAACTGTTAAAGCTAAGTCACATTGTTAACCGGCTAAAAACCTCGGTTGTTCTACGTTCTCACTTGAAGCGGGAGATCGGGTACCTGTCAATCAAAAGGACACGCCCCTAAATATGTCAAATTTTTAAATAAAATCACTTTTAAAATGGGGAGCAAATTCACTCCCCCCCACAGTTGTCATGAAGGTAAACCTAACCTGTTAAACCTAAAATATTTTTATACCAGGCTGTAAACGTGTTTATTTCTGCTGTGAAGTTGGTCTTTTTAACATAGCAGTCTATGGGGATTTGCTCTGTTTTGGAGCTCCTAGTGGATGAAGGGGGAACTGCAGTTTTGACACTTCAGCTTCGGCTTCACTTTTTACTGCCGGAGATTGCCGCGTTGTTCCACCCCAAGTCTAGTATCCAGCTACTATACGTTAACCGCACCTGGCAGTACTCCAGGCGCAGATTGTACAAAGAAGCTCCTGAAACCTGGTGGCCAACCAACCGGACACAGAGGAAAGCCGTAGAGATCGATGTATCCATGCCCAGTGATAGAGATATCAGGAAAAAGGAGCATGAGAAACTGGAGAAGTACCAAGACCTCAAGTGAAAACTGGAGAAGGCCTGGAAGGCACAACAGTGGTACCCATAGTCATCAGAGCACTGGGGGCCGTGTCCCCCACACTGGAGAAATGGCTTCGACAGATACCTGGAGAAACATCAGACATCTCCGTCCAGAAGAGATCAGTCCTAGGAACAGCTAAGATACCTCGTAGGAGCCTCAAGCTGCCCTTCCTGCCCAGAGGAGATGGAAGGGTGTGTGTAGGGTGAGATAATCCATCCCACCTTACAGGTGTGGCATATCAAGATGCTGATTAGACAGCATGATTATTGCACAGGTGTGCCTCAGGCTGGTAACAATAAAAGTTACTCTAAAAGTTCAGTACAATGCCACAGATGTCACAAGGGAAAGTGCAATTGGCGTGCTGACTGCAGGAATGTCCACCAGAGCTGTTGCTCGTGTTGCTGCTGATTTCACTCTCATTTTCAGGGTCTGATTCTGGCTCTAACATGCACGGTCGTGTGTTTGGTGTTGATATTATTTCCAGCGTAACTACTTTAGTTTGTTTATACTTTCTGCTTGTGTTTCTGTGAAGAAAACAGCCGATGTGCATGCTTCATATTCCTAGCAGTTAACCAATCAGACGCAGCTCACAAGGGGAAGGCGGGGCTCAAGGCGGAGCATTTTCTTACTGCTTGTTTCTGGCAGAGGCAGATCTGAGAGGATCAATGTAAAATCAATAACGGGGTTTGTAAAAAAGTGGCTTATTATTTCCTGCTCTTCTGGACTAGCATATTAAAATAAATTAGCCAGAAATGTGTGTAACAGAGCCACTTTAATACATACTAAATGATTGTTCACACACAGTCATTTTTTCATTAATTAAAATCTAAACAGGCAAGTCAAGTTTATTTGTACAAGTACACGTACATGACAACTGAAAGTGCTTTACATGAAACATTAAAAGCATTACAGATGGTGTAAAAAAGCATAAATGACACACAAAGCAAAATCACAATAAAATCATAAATTAAATTTAAATAACTGAAAGCAAGAACAATTAAAGAGTTACTGTGGAGATTTTGTGGAGGTCCATGATAAATGAAAACCGGGTATACAAAGCAAATGAAAAAACAGTTCTCATCAAATGTTGTAGATAAAATGAAGGTTAAATGTTGCATTTTAAAAAAGCCACAGTTCAGTCTTTCAGTAAAGCATGAACATGAGAACTGTTGTAAATAAGTCAAATATCATGTGAACCTCAACAGGGACAAGTTGATTTAGAGGAAAAAGGGAAAACTTTCTAACCATTGCTTTGGGATTATAAAAGGTTTCAGTCCTTTAGGGTGCATTCACATCGGGTCTCAGTCTGGTTCGGGGGGACCAGGATTGTGTTCACGCTGCACTAAATTGGACCTTTTAAAAAAACACGTTTCATTCTCCACCAGAGAATATGGAGCTGCGTCAGATCCTAGTGGTCCAGGTTGATCAGATTCTCATCAGAACTTTAATCTAATTCTTCCCTGTGAGCTGTTTCTTCTGTCCACACACACACACGTGTGTGTTTTAGTTGTGTTTACCAGCGTTGCTGTGCGCTGAAACCACAACGCACTTTGTTATGCAGTCCACTTCCTGTATTTAACTTTGTTTCCTTGTCGTTTTCAAGCTCAAATTATATTTTTCTGTCTTTTCTGTTGGCGCCCCCACACATTGGAAATCCCCCCACAATACACTTGAGACCCACAGGCCCGCCCACCTTCAAATCCCAACTAAAAACTCATCCGTTTCACTTGGCTTTTATCATATAAACAACTTTTTATTTGATCTGTGTGTTGTTTATTTGTGTCTTTGCTTTGTTATTAATAGATTTATTTTTTTATTTTATTGGTGCCTTGGATTAAAACAAGAAATTGTGCCGCCGTATTTGTGGATCTTTCAAAAGCATTTGATCAGTGGATCACAAAATACTTTGAGAAGATCAGAATTGCTGGAGTAAGCTTTAAGGCCTCAAATGGTTTTAAAATGATTTAACAGATAGGATTTAGTGTATCTTGGCAGTGGGTCATAAATTAGACTTTCTTGGGATAACTAAAGGTGTGCCGCAGGGTTCCATTTTGGCTCCCATTTTATTTTCTAATTTTAATAATGATTCAGGTAAAGACATTCAAGCTAATGTACATGTGTACACGGATGATGATACAATCATTTATACATTCGTTCCCTCTGCAGCACAGGCGGCTGAGCAACTTCAGACTGCATTTCAGTCTTTAGAGAAAGTCTTGAATGGACTAAAATTGGTTTTAAATACCAAGAAGTTTATGGTCATAACAAAAGTTGGATTGAAAAATACTGACAAGCTAGAAATGTCAACATCTGATTCAATGCTGATTGAACAGATGTCTTCCTATAAGTATCTGGGAATATGGATTGATGAAAACCTTCCATTCAATGTAAAAAAAAATCTCTAATTTAGTTAAGAAACTTGAAATTACGATTGGTTTTATTTCAGGAATAAATCATGTTTTACACACTCTGCAAAGAAAAGACTCGTGGAAGCCACTTTTCTGTCCTTGGTTGATAATTGTGATAATATTATTGCATGCAGCTGGCTCCACCTTGAGGGGCCTTGATTCAGTGTGTCATGCTTCTTTACGTTTTATTTTAAATACAAAAGCTTTCACTTCTCACTGCGTTCTGTATGACTTTGTTGGATGGACATCACTCACTGTTCGTAGACAACAACCATCGGTATGTGTTTATCTATAAAGCTCTGAGGTAAATTTCCAGAATACCTCAGTACCTTTTTGTCAATCCGTTTTTGCACTTGTTGTCTGCATGATTCCCGATTGTTGCTCTTCAATGTTCCTCGCGTCTACACAGTCTTTGGCAAAACAATGTTATCTTACCATGCACCATGGTCATGGAATATTCTCCAAAAAGTTATTAAATTAAAAACATTCATATCCATTGTTGATTCTAAGATTATCCTAAAGAATGCTATGAAGGAGTAATGTCAATGTCATCTCTGGCTTTTTTGTATTTAATTCTTTATTTGTTGTGCCGGTATATAGTTTTGACTCTGTGTTGCTGCTGCCTTACCCAGGTCTTGTAAAGGAGATTTCTGATCTCAATTGTACTTCCTGGTTAAATAAAAGTTGTTGTTTCCCTTTCGGCTTGTCCCTTTTAAAGGGTCGCCACAGCGAATCATTGCTGCAGCGTAGGGGAGCAGGACTCGAAATAAAAAACTCTTAACAGGAAGAAAAGTCCAGTCAGCCCAAATAGTGACCAGAAGTTAGTAGATCGGACTGGGCGGTACGACCAAAGTCTCATTTCCCGATAAAGTTAATTTCATATGCCCATGATGATCTACATAACCGTATAAAACTGTGTAATGTTGTGTCAGCCATCAGTTATGTATCAGACGTTGCTTGGCAACAGCAGCAGTGATCTCCTTCCATCTGGGGGAACTATGGCCGTATGACGTTTCATACAGCCATTTGCATCTGGAGTTTATTATGAGCTTTCGCCTCCACTGGACGCTGCTTTTGCTGCTTTTGCTGCTTTTGCTGCTTTTGCTGCTTGACTCTATTCTTTATTCTGTATTCTTTATCCTGATTCCTGCAGGTGATAAAATGAGTTAGTTGTGTTGGAGTCCGTTGTTGGGACTGTGAGCTAGTCTGTTGTCGGTTTCACGTCACTCTTTTTATATCCAAACTGCATCCAGACAGAAATTTCCCTCTTTTAGGAACAAGCTCGTCAGATTGGGTTTGCTGGTCATGTTTTAGTGAATTATCCTCTGAAACACGTCTGCTGCCGTCTTCTTCCATGTTTGTTTATGTACTGACTGTACCAGCGTGGAGTCTGGGGACTCGCTCGCATCAACGGATTTCCAGGACGGGACAAACGAGCACGGAGTAAACCAATCTGTAAAATGGCGGACGTGAGGTCAGTAAAGCGCTGGCCTTCAATGTCCGGAAGGGTTCGGTAGAGCGAACGCAACAGAAGAATATAAACACGGCGTGCAGTACAGAAGACATAAATGACCTTTTTCATTTTTGCTGTAAAAACCTGAGCTACACGCCGTTATTGGCAACTCTGTTCATGGCAAAAAGAAATGAACTCCTGCTACGTCCGTGCGCCATCTTGAATCTTTTGAAGTATACGTGGTGATGAGGTAAGAGGCAGGAGTCTCCTCAGATCAGCCAATCAGAGTGGCCGGTTTGTTTAAGACCAATGCGAAAGGGGAGTGGCACGTACTGACTCGTTCTGTGTTGAATATATAGAGCACTCCAGTCTGGCGTGCCAGGCTACATCTGGACTGCAGTTTCTTGTTAATTCACTGATATGTGTTGTTTTATCTGCAGATTGGCCGCAAAAGAAGATGTTTTACTTTGAGAGCACTGCATCATTATTTTTTTTCCTTTTTCCAGGGTGAACGGGAAAGAGAGGCTTCAAAAATCAACTAACGGAACATCTTCCAAGTTGAAGCTGCACAAGGACAGGACGTACAAACTCACTGTTCAGGCATCCTACAACCAAACTTTGTCTCCGCCATCCAGAGAAATCTCCTTTACCCCTTTCAGAGACAGTATGTCAACACAAATGCTTCAGTTTCTTGTCAGCATGTACTAAATGAGTACAAACTCACTGCACACACATAAAAAAGTACAAACTGATTTTCTGACAGCATGTACTGATGGTTGTTCTTTCAGTAGCTAGATTTCTGAGTGAAAAAAGAGCAAATGATTGCTCCCATGTTCAAAATATCTTCAGGTCAGTGCACTTTTATTATTTATTTAAAAACAGTTTTGAGCAGGTGAGACCATAGACGGCTGGCTTGTAGGTGGATCAGTTAATAAAATCTGCAGTAGAAACAGATGAGACCTGAGTAACAACAGACAGTGTCACATTCATTTATGGTTTTAAGGTGACGGTACATCCACCCTACACCCACACCTGTTTTCATGTCTTTATACCGTCTTTATAACATTCAGGTTATTTAACGTACGGAACTATATTCTACATGGGATACCATGTCTCAACATGAAACGTGTACAAGGACCCTAAACAGCAGTCAGAGTGGTGCAGTACCAGAACCAGCAGTCAGAGTGGTGCAGTACCAGAACCAGCAGTCT
>NC_136613.1:34262703-34283782 GCF_933228915.1 Telmatherina bonti | reverse complement strand
TATGTGTGTGTGTATGTGTACTCTCACCAGCCAACATCTTTAAACAGCTGAATCAAGTTATTTCTTCTCATTCTACTTTCAGAAGTTGGAAACACATGAGAAGAATATCACTTTGACAAACCTGGAAAAAGGTGCATCGTACTGTGTACAGGTCCACACAAAGATTCGGACAAACCAAAACACCAAGCCATCTGTTTGGTACTGCAACTTCACCAGCCCTGTGGAGATCAGAAAAGGTGGGTTGCAATTGGGACAAAGTTTACTGTTTGAAGCTAAAGTGTAAAGGTCTGGCGTGTAGAATTACTGATATCTAGTGGGGAAAATGGATATAGCACCCTGTGAATGAATGAACATCGGTGGCGAACGTTCCTCCAGATATAACCATGTTTCATCTGTATCCTCAGGTGTAGCAATAAATTCGCTCCAGTGTATTGAAACATGAACATTGTGTACTGAACATTGTGTACTGTGTACATGTGTACTGACCTCTTCTATGGCCCTTTTTAATGCTGTGGTCCTCAACCCCGACTTCTTGTTACTGGTTTGAACTGTGTTCTTTACTCCTCAATCACAAACCCAGACACTGTATGTTGTACGTATTTAAAGCAACGTGTTTAAAATCAGGAACAGCAACGTTTGACAGATTTAATGGCTCAGTGAAATATGATGCAGGTTATATTAATTACGTTTAAAAAGCAAGTTCAGCTGATAATAAACCGCCCGTAAAGATCTGCAGTGCGTTATGTGCATGTGGGTTATACATGAATGAGTCGGGGGCAGATTTGGCTGGGAGATAATGAGAGGAACTGGTTCATTTGGTTATTATGTTTGGGTAACAGCCGACTGTAACAAGCCTGCTCACCGCTGGATGTTTGATTGACTGAGATTTCCAGCTACGTGCACTGATAATGGGACAGTGAAACATAATCTCCTTTAGTTCTGGGCTGATATGTCTTCTTATTTAGCTGCATTTCCTGCTACATTTATGTCTTTCATTTTACAAGTTTTACATGAAAAAACTGGAATTTCTCTCTGATGTGAGATGACTCAAGACATCTTTTTAATTTTATGGCCTTCATACGTTGTGCTGAAGTTTTCAGACATGGAATTGTCCTAACGAGGGCTGGGCATGTTATTTCACTATTATGTGTTAACACACTAGTTGCTAATTCAGTCGGAGGCTTGCAGTTAACGCTTGGGTCCCCTGGCTTCTCTAAAAGACCTCTACTTCTGTTGCTGCGGTGGTGCATCTGATGCAAGCAAACGGGAGACAGCAGGTTTATCACAATGAAGTTTTCTGTCTTACATTTAAAGCCGCAGTGTTTGACAATTACTCCCATCTGGCGGTTCGTTAAATAAATGCAAAAAATCCAGTTGTCTTTCCTGGTTTCTTGTCATTTAAGCACATTTTCACCACAACCGAAGCCGTGAAGAGTCACAAATGTGAAAATATCAACATCTTGCACACGTTGGAGTGTCCTGTCAGGTGATGAGCTACAGAATGATACATAATTCTGTTTAGTTACTGATGCTGATCAGTTACAAGCTGCCCGCCATGGATTTGGTACCAAGCTACTGCTAACAGCTAATGTCATGGTGTGAAATGGTGTGACTAGAGGGAGGACATCAACCTTCACCCCCCATGACAAATGGCTGAAATAAATGATGAAACAGGAGGAAAAACTCTGGAAATATCCGTGTGAAAGCAGCCTATGGTGTCCTGCTGGTACGACTTCTGTGAAGAGGAACAGCAGCTCCTGCAACGGAGCTTTTCCACTGTAGCTAACAGATTAGCATCTCTGCCATTTTATACAGCAGTAACCAGAGGTGGAGAGTAAATAAAGTTTACTCACGTTACCGTATTTGAGTAGTTTCTGTGAGGAGTATTTGACTTGGCTACATTGGAAACGTTCCTGTTAGTGAGAGAAAAAAGATCAGAGTGAAAATGCTTCATGCTGAACATCTGGGATTGTCCATCTCCACCGTGGATCTACTTCGGTAGATTGCGTCACGTTAAGTTCAACGCCGACCGAAGGGAACGTGCGCAGATGTGCGCGAGCAGAGTTCTGACCCATGAACTGCTTTAAAGTTTATTACAGTGTTGGACTGGATCTATAACTCGTACTCTGGAAACTAAAAGTAACTTTTACTCAAAGTAAATTTTATATTTAATACTTTCTGCTTTTAAATGAGTTCTTTTCTTTAACCGGAGTAGAATTTAAGTAAAGTAAACATCCTTATACTTAATGACATTTTTTAGTACTTTTTCCAGTACTACTTTTGATTTTGTTTCTCGCTGAATCTCCAAAGTCTGTGTTTTGCTGAGGATGATGGAGTCCAGGTTAACACACGTCTGGCTTCACGTCTGAAACGTTACCAGGATGTCGCTCATTCTATGCTTCTTGTGGTCTGCGATATTTATGGCGTTTGTGCCCTGGAGTGAAATATAGTATATGATAAAGGCAAAGATAAAGATAAGGGCTAACAGTTCCGTATAAAATATTCCACACTGAGAGTATTAATCTGCTGTTTTAGGTCCTTTTGTTTTAGGTATAGTTTCTGCTCTGTGTGTCCTCGTCATCGTCCTGATGATGGCCATGTTTCTGCTGTTTTACACCGGATTCCTCTGCGAACTGAAGAAAACCAGGCCAAGAGCTCTGATGGTAAGCTACTCATTCATCCATCCTGTAGATGTAGAAGTTTACCTGGAGGCCCTCACACACCTGCTCCGGATGCTTTGTCTAAATAATTCACACAGAAATATATTTGATCCAATCAGAGTAAAATCAATATGAACATTCACATTAGAGAAGAAATTCCAGCTCTGAGAGTTTTCATTTTTCAAACTGAGGTAAATTTTTTATTATTCACATCCGACCAATCAGAGAAGGCGTGTTTGCTGATAGGTCAGCAGTCGCAGCTTTGCAGGCGTCACTTTCGCTGAAGTTTCAGACAAACTTCGTATCATCAGGCCGAGCGTCTTTATTTCCTCTCTGCTTCTGAAAGCATCAGCTGCTGCTCCAGCAGGTCTTCCAGCTGTCCCACACACGTCCTGAAGTCGTCCTGAAGTGGTGCTGGTCCAGCTTCAGATCCTGGTTCATCTAGAACCGGATGAACCCAGCGTCTCTTTTTCTCTTTTCTCTCTGGGTGGATGTGGAATCCAGCTCGGCCGTTTGTGCAGAGATAGAAACCTCTGAATTATTTTTGTGTGGTTTATTTACATCGGTGCTGGTGTGTGTGAAGGCCTAAAGAGGGAAAATCAGGCGTGTCTCTGATGGGACCAGAAGGGGTCTGTACTGTAACAGCAAGGTGAAAAAATAAGGTTAGAAATAAGTTTTGTTTTAGTTCTTTTCTCTTGCGAGAACAAAACCAAATGAACTCTGAACCACACAGAACATGAAAAGTTTTGTTTCTCAGCTTTGCTTCAGAAAATCCCCACAATCGTTTATCCTCAGACAGATTCAGTGAAGATCCTCACACTAGTTTAATTATCAGATGGTATCAATAAAGAACATTTAATAAGTGAACAGAAGCAGCTGATCTATACACCGTCTGATGAAGAACGTCCGTTTAGTCGTTCCGTTCTGCATCAGAGTGACTTCATGCCAAACAAATAACCTCGTCATGGCGGTAAAAAGTCCTTTTACCTTTTCATTCCAAACATCTAAAGACCCAGTGACATCCTCCCATTATAGACACACACGTGTTATCTGCCCAGTAACATTCCAGCCCCCCCACGCCCAACAGGAACAAGGGAAGCTACAGTCAGGACGTGGCTTTTAAACATAATCCGTTTACTCCTCAGACACTTCACCTCCGCTGCCACACAGAACCACACACACCAGAGACTGAAGGTTTTTCTGCCACGTCTAGTCGAGACGTCTCTCATTGTGTCCTCATTCCTTCCAGACGGTTCTGTCGCAGAGCCCCCTCCTGACGCCAGACAGGGTCATCTCACAGCGCATCTCTGTCAGCTCAGACACCAGCAAACAGAGGAACCAGAACGGCTCTGCAGCCTCGCCTCCGGAAACCACGGACTGCAACTCCGAGGAGGACTGCGATGATGAAGAGGACGACAAGATCATCCTGTATTTAGACAGAGACGCTGAACATTATTTGTCTGAAAATTCCCAGCAGCCTTCTGGTGATGCTTATGGCAGCAGGCAGTTTGATGCACCAGAGGACTGTGGGGGTTCGGTGGCGGCGCCGCCAGCAGAGTCCGGGTTGGATCAGGACGCCGTCGACGTGGAAGGAGCAGAGGTCGTCTCTGATCTAACTCCCGTCCCGGAACCAGACAGAGATGAGACGGAGGAGGACATGGATGACAAGGACATCCAGGACATATGTGATCACGTGAACTTTTTCTCAGTCATCGTAGCTTCAGTAGCTGGAGGCGATGAAGAGGAGGATGAAGAAGAGTCTCTCACAGACTGAATCAGCCAGAAAGTCTCAGAGAATCAGAGGATGAGACATCTTCCACGCTGGTTGGCGCCAGCTTCATGCGAGAGATCGCGTCCCGGGGGCGAGTTGGACCCTGATGGAGACCGCCTGGATGCAGCGTTACCATGGCGTTGCCATGACCGCAGAAGCACCGTGGATGTGCTGTAAAGCAGCTTCGCCAAGCTTTCCATCCTCTGGCACCTTATTCATGTCCGACACGAATCAAGTCTGGCTCACCTGATGGCTTCATGTTGGCGCCGCCGGTAACGAGGAAATGCTGAGTAAGTCTGGACATGTTGTCTCTTACTGGTAAAGTTTACTGGATGGACGGACTTCCTGCCTGAGCGATGTGACGCGGTTTCCAAGCAGCGGGTGGCGGAGAGCGGCGGCGCTACGGAGACGCACTGCGGTGCGCCTGGTGGAACCGTGGGGAGGTCAGACACTGTGTGTCCAGGTGGAGGGTTGGATGCTGATTAAACCAGCCGCAGACTTTGTCCAGCCTTATTAAACCTGCAAACCCCCTGATTTATCACATTTATAGAATTTGATGTTCCCATTTTCTCTCATCGTCCCTGCAGGGTCGTTTGTTTCCAGATTCAGCGTGGACATAAAAAAAAAATACATTTCTATCCGAGACCAGTCTCTGTGCTGGATTTCTGATGTGTGTGTTAAATTTGTGCAGATTGTTTTATTCAATATGAAGGAAGCAGTTCATGCCCACTTCTTTTCTTCTAACTGATGATCTGCATGTCACTATTGTACTTAATGTTAAGGTTAGGGTTATATGGTATATAATATGTTATAATAATATAATGTTATACTTTATTGCCTTTCTTTTCTTTACATCCAAATGTTAATCAGTTTTGTTATCTGTACCAGATATTGGTGGCAAACATCATGTAAATGTAAATGTGTATGTAAAGTGCCCTGTGACAACATTGTTGTGAAGTGGCGCTATACAAATAAAGTTGAATTGAATTGAATTAAATGACATTTACATAAACATTTCTATAAAACTCCTCATAGAGCAGCTGTATGATCATTTCATATGGAACTCTGTTACTGATGACAGGATCAGACCGTGCCACAGCAGCGATGTTGCAGGACCTGAGAGAATCTTTGTAGATATTATTAATTATTTCTATTCAATAATCCCATTTGTTTAGGGTCATTTGGGAATCAGAATCTGCCTTTTCATTGTTGTCCTGCTCAGACACGGTTTAAAAATCCTACTGATGCGCCATTTTTCCGGTCGCTGCTGGATCTCTCCTCATCCCACCTGGGAAGACTCAAACTTTATACGGCGCTTTTCATACAAAAGAAGCTCAAAGCGCTTCATATAATAAAGATATTTATAAAACAATCACACATTCGAGTTAAAACATTAAGTCCTAGAACATACATCTGATCATAGTCGCTGTGTCACACACACACACACACATCTTACAGAGTACACATACCCCTCCCTCTGCTTAAACATGGAGCCGACCTTCTAGTCTGCGTCTCTGTAACCGAAACATGAAAACATCCCTGATGGTCAACATCTGGCTTGACTGAGACTCATACGTTAAAATTTGGATTCTGAAGAACCCCAGCACTTCGGAGGTAAATAATGTCAGTAAAAAATGTCTGAGGAAGTTACAGAAGCCGACTGTTCAGGTCTTTACAGCCTTTTCCCTCCAAAACCAACTGATCGAGGGAAATCTAGCTCGTTTGCTTCCCTGAAGACTAAATGAAACCCAACAGAGTGGGTGCATGAAGGATGTGGGTTATCTGTAATCATTTCATTGTCATTTGGTTCCGTCTTTGCATTCACTTTGCTTGAATGATTCCTATTATTTGGGACGGCATGACTCAGCAAGCCATCCACTCCTCCCATTATATAAAATAAACTGGTAGAAGTCCCTCTGGAATCCTGTTTGAGTGTGAAAACACATGAGGCGTTCAGTGAACGAGCCCTACTTTGAGAGATTTAACTCTATTAGGCTGGACAAACTAAAGGACCCCACATTAACAAAATCTACGACAATTATGAAAAAGTTTATTTGGAAGAATAAACATCATAAAAGCTGATCTAGTCAACACTAATGAAGAGGGAGGAATAAAAGCGATAGATATTGAAACTGGAAAAGCACTCAGAGAGCGCAAACCTCCACCGAGGCCTTTAAAAAGTTCCTGGATCCAAACAGTGATCCGGATCACCACCAAAATTAAATCACTTCTTTCTTTTCACATTTCCAACAAGTCCTGAAAATTTAATGAAAATCCGTCCATAACTTTTTGAGTTATGTTGCACACAGACAGATAAACGCCGGCAAAAACATAACCTCCTCGGCGGATGTAATTATGAACCATGTCTTAAAATGGCCACAAGAAAATGGTTTGTGATACCTTCGCTTGTATTTAACCATGTGGGAGGAATTAAGTTTCTATTAAAATATAATTTTAGGTTTTCTATCTCTTTAAAATCCAGCTTAAAAATGTTTCATCAATCTTATCGTTAGAGTCGGTTTGGTGTGATGGTTTAGTCTCATCAGACTGTTTAGGGAGATCTCACACTGAGCACTTCCTTTATGTTCCATGTTAAACCTACAACAGTATTAACTTGTATTCTTCCTTCTCAGCAGGTCTTCCTTCATCTCCACACATTCACTGCCGAAGCTCGAGATTCCTCTGTCCTCATTTCACACCCAGTTTTATCCTGAAATAAACAATTCTTTTCCCTTTTCTCGTCTCTCTTTATGTTGGATCTCAGCAGATTACTGAAGTTCAAAGTTTACTTACTACTAAACACTGTAGTATGACGATGGCAAAGGTTTTAAACCAGATCTCTGTACTGCCTCTGCTGCCACAGCAATGTGTTACAAGCTCATCCACACAAACACAGACTCCATCCTGCGTCGCGTAGGCTTCACTTTTAACCGCCAGAGGCTGCCGCTTGGTACGTATCCAGTTGGTACTGCGATGCCGTGTTTATGTAAATAAATTATGACTAAATAAAAACATTACAGAATATAAATTTTATACAGTGGTTACAGTACAAAGACAGATGTAGAACTAATACAACACAGTTACATGTCACAACAAGCTGGTCTGGACAATCTACAGCACAAAGCTTAAATGATGTGTGTTTAAATGAATACCATGATGTGGTTTTTGTCTGTGTTGTCGTAAATCTGAGGGTTTTTTCCCTGACATCGAGGTTAACACGTTTCTTTGTCATACTGGCAACATAAAGAACTTAACGGTTCTGTTGATGGTAAACTTTCCATCACGTTTCATCTCTAAATGTTCCAAACTTAAATGAGGAGTAAAAACAAAGAGTAAATGAGGGGGGAGGGCTTAACAAAACACGAACAACAACTCAAAAAAATGTGGGGTTGGACTTGAGACAGGTTGCCACTGGCCTTCGTTTGTAGCCGGGTCACTGGTCCATACTCCAGGACTAAAACCAGCTTCTTCTGCCCAGTTGGACTCCACTTCAAGCCAAGTCACTCCTACTGGCAGGACTTTGATCAAAATCTGAAAAAACAGTGAAATGATCCAGTCATACCTTGTGGTGCTCAGAAAATCGACCATCAACGGAGAAATATAGCATTTAAATAGTTATATTCTCTAAGATGTGGTTCAGTACGAGTTGTTTCTCTTCTCGGTTTGTCTCTCTGCTCGACTTCATTGTCCCAGCTGACGTTGGCTCAGCCAGAAGCAACATACGTCTTATTAGAAATTTGACATAGAAGTTTATTAATTTAATTTTCCTTTTTTTATGGGCTGTATAAAACATCTTGGCACACAGTCGCTTCACAAATCCTGAAAGAATCTGAAGTTATTGTAAAGATTATAAAAGATTCCACACACGCATTACGTCATATTTTCATCACTAAAATCTGCTGAATGTTTTCCTGTTAAATGTTCCTGATGAATAACTGTTAAAGTGGTTTCCAGAGTGGCTCCAGCTGAGTCATGTCTGCTTTTTGCAGTTCTTATTTTTCATTCATCACCTTCTGGCTGATTTCCAGGAATCAGATCAAGATAACTTTCAAACAAACTCTGTCAGTAATTACATTTTCCATCACGAACTACAGGTTCACCTTTCACCTCTTTACTCTTTTCTTTCAGATCTTCAGGTTCAGGCTCTGGTCATCTCACACATCAATTACTGCAATTCCCTAGTCTGTTGTTATGGCAGTGTTCACGTGTAAGCCATGTGGTGATTATGGTCCAACATCACGTTGTTGTTTTGTTTTATGGATCTAAAATACTGACATGAATATTTTTTGTTTTTTTAATTCTTAAACCTTAATAACCGTGTGAATTGCATAACAAAGGCACGAGGAGCTGCACATGGGTGCAGTAGAGTATTCTTGGTTTTGGTGTTGCGCTCAGGTATTTTTACATTAAATGTCTATCTGGGGTGTGGACCCTTGAGATACCGTGGACCCTTGAGAGTTGGCAGTCTCTCTACTTATTGCATTTGGGAAACAATCAGGCTGAGCTGTCATCAGTTGCGTAAACGTGGACGGTCCATGCGGCTCAGTTGAATTTGCTGAGCATTAAGTTCGTAAGATTCTTCGTTATGATTTACGGGAATTTGGGGGATGTGGCAACTTCTAACTTGTATGTTGGAAAATTTAGCACTTCTGCTCTGTATTCTGTGTCCAGGTTGATTAAATTAGATTTCCTTTAGATGGCTGTGTAGAGGAAATGTTCTAATAAATTGGGATTTTGCCAGGAATAACAGTTTTAAGTGCTGTTATATTACAAGCAATGATACGAAGCTTTGGCTGCTGCACTTGGTGCGGAAAGGCTGGTTTGGTTTGGGTATATTGCCAGTCAAATGGCTGTGCAGACGTATGTCCAAGCTCATGCGTGCTCGCTGCTGTGCGAACGAGCATGTCCATGAGTTTAGAGCGGGGATGGTGCGCACAAAAATATTTTCACAAAGGCATATAACCATAATGTTATTTATCCTACTCATTGTTGTGACGTAAAATTATTGTGAGAATCTGACGTTTTGTTAGATTAAGTAGGGAACTTTTATAAATGATCACTTCATTAAAAAAAAAAATATATATATATATTGTCCCTTGCAATTTGCCACTGCCTACCTAAGCCTAGACCTCACGGCACGTGCCTGCTACTGGCAGGTCTGCCTGCATGCTCTATTAAACCTCTGCAGATGATCCAGAACGCTGCAGCGCATCTGGTTTTCAACCAACCCAAACAAGCTCATGTCACTCCGCTGCTAATCGCTCTTCACTGGCTTCCAGTCGCAGCACTCATCAAATTTAAAGCTTTGCTTCTGCCTTACAAAACAATAACTCAAACTCAAAAAGGAAGCCCAGACTTCCCTCTCTCCAGCCACATTTGCCAACTCTGCGGGGGGGATCCCGAGACGTTCCCAGGCCAGCCGAGAGATATAATCCCTCCAGCGTGTCCTGGGTCTTCCCCGGGGACTCGTTCTGCAAGGACGTGCCTGGAACACCTCACCAGGGAGGTCCAGGAGGCATCCTGACCAGATGCCCGAGCCACCTCAACTGGTTCCTCTCAATGCGGAGGAGCAGCGGTTCTACTCTGACCCCCTCCCAGATGACCGAGCTCCTCACCCTATCTCTAAGGGAGAGCCCGGCCACCCTGCGGAGGAAACTCATTTCAGCCGCCTGTATACGAGATCTCCTTCTTTCGGCCACGACCACAACTGATGACCATGGGTGAGGGTAGGAATGTAGATCAGCTGGTAAATCAAGAGCTTCGCCTTCTGGTTCAGCTCCTTCTTCACCACGACAGACCGGCGCAGAGTCCGCATTACTGCAGACGCCGCACCGATCCGTCTGTCGATATCAAGCTCCATCCTTCCTTCACTGGTGAACAAGACCCCGAGATATTTAAACTCCTCCACTTGAGGCAGGACCTGACTCCCAACCCGGAGAGGACAATCCACCCTATTCCGGCTGAGGACCATGGTCTCAGATTTGGAGGTGCTGATTCTCATCCCAGCCGCTTCACACTCGGCCGCGAATCGCTCAAGCGAGAGCTGGAGATCACGACCAGATGAAGCCAACAGGACCACGTCATCTGCAAAAAGCAGGGACCCAATCCTGAGGCCACCAAGCCGGATCCCCTCAACACCTCGGCTGCACCTAGAAATTCTGTCCATATAAGTTATGAACAGAATCGGTGATAAAGGGCAGCCTTGGCGGAGTCCAACCCTCACCGGAAATGAATCCGACTTACTACCGGCAATGCGGACCAAGCTCTGACACCTGTTGTACAGGGACCGGACAGCTCGTACAAGGGGGTCTGGTACCCCATACTCCCGGAGTACCCCCCACAGGAGCCCCCGGGGGACACGGTCGAACGCCGTGTCCCCTGGGGATATAGAGCTGGTCCACTGTTCCATGACCAGGACAAAAACCACACTGCTCCTCCTCAATCCGAGATTTAACTACCCAGCGGACCTTCCTCTCCTGGACCCCTGAATAGACCTTACCGGGGAGATTGAGGAGTAGGATTTCCCTGTAGTTGGACCACACCCTCTGGAGGGACCACCACCCCAGTCTGACAGTTCAGAGTCCCTGGTGTCCACCTGATGCTGCAGAGGCGTGTCAGCCAGGACAGCCCCACAGCTTCCAGACCCTTAAGAAACTCCGGATGGATCTCATCCACCCCCGGGGCCTTGCCACCAAGGAGCTTTTTATTCACCTCAGCGACTTCAACCCCAGAGATAGGAGAGTCCACCCCTGAGTCCCCCAGCTCTACTTCCTCATCGGAAGACGTGTTGGTAGGATTCAGGAGGTCTTCGAAGTATTCCCTCCACCAACCCACAACTTCCTAAGAATCACTTCGAAGCCATCCGGAAGTTGTTCTCCATGGCCTCGCTGAACTCCTCCCACACCCAAGTTTTTGCATTGGAGAAATCCGAAGCCACATCCTGCTTAGCCTGTCGGTATCCATCAGCTGCCTCCAGAGTCTCATAGGCCAAGAAGGCCTGATAGGACTCCTTCTTCAGCTTGACGGCATCCCACCATGCTGGTGTCCACCAACGAGTTCTGGGATTCCCGCCTTGACAGGCACCAACAACCTTACGGCCACAGCTCCAACTGGCCGCCTCCACAATAGAGACACAGAACCCAGCCCATTCGGACTCAATGTCCCCACTTCAACCATGTCCCGAGTGAGGGACATGGTTGAAGTGGTACGTGTGTGTGTGTGTGCGCCCTACACACACACAGGCATACACAGGCATATTTATGAATATAAATATATATGTATATACACAGATATTAGGGGCAGGATGAATTAATTATGATTTATTATTTACAGAAACCCCTGTTATGAAGGAGCTAAGTTTTACTGTACTGGTGTCTGAGCAGCTCAAACACCAGTACAGGTTAGCAGGTTAACAGCAGAAGTCACACACATTACCAGACACCTGCTGCCATAAAGCAGCACCTGAGTTAATTCACCGTACTTAACTCTGGTGAGTTAACTACATAGAGCACAGAAGTACCCCGACCACAAAGAGAAGAAGAATGAAGCAGTGAAGTAAAGTTAATCGAAACCAATAAATCTCTTTTATAGAAATAATCTTGACTCCTGAGATGTCCAGGGTGCCATATTTCTCATATTAGTGTACTTTATAAACATTGCTGAGTGGTTACGAACACAGCAGAGGATCAACTAGACTTTTCCCAAATTAATTTTGACAAAACGTACAACATTTTTCTATGTTCGACATTTCATGTGAAATACTCTGTCAACCTTCATTAGTGTCTTAATATGAAGACAATAGCTGTGACTTGACTTCCACAGCTAACTTCTTGTAGTGAGTTTGGATTTCCAGTTGGTTTCTTGTGTCTTTTTGTTTGGATCTGGTTACTCTGATCATCATAGGTGTGATTTACTCACAGCTTTCAGTAGCATCATAGTGCTGCCTACCTGGTAACTCCAGACCCTGGGAATGAATTCATGGTAGTCGTCTACTCTGAGACAGTGTTCTACATATTCCGTCAGCATTGCCGCACACCTGAAAAAATGAGGAAAAAAAATCTGTTTTAGTGTAAGTCAGCTCATACTAGTGAGACCCAGCAGAGATCCAGACAGACTGCTGGTATTTAAACACTGTACTTTAAGTGCACTAGAAATTCTACATGCTGCTTTGTGAATGAATTTGAATGAACTGGCCATACTGGGATACAAGCGTCCTTGTGCCTGACACACAGTACCACTTTGCAAGACAAGGGAAGGAATTCAGTCTTGTTTAAGACAATTAATGGGTCCAAAGAGAAGTAGTTGGATGTTCCTTGTCCATTGCACTCCATCTTCACTGCCGGGTCTGTAGGGCAGCTGCTCAGACATCAAAAAGCACAGATTATTCTTGAGTAAAATCAGAAACCACTTCAACACATGTGATGATCTCTGAGTGCCTCACCCATCAATGATAAGGTAGGATCTCTGTCTTCCAGTCTGTGATTGCTTATCAGTAACCCAGCAGGATTGGGTCACTATAACCAGTTCATCAGCCAAACCATTTGCCTTTATCTCTATCCACATCGTTTCATTCGGCCGAAAGTTGGTTCTTGGCCCATCGGCCCTCATGTTGGTGTGTTTGATGAAGTGAGTCGTGGTCAGATTATAATCCCATTCTCCAGAAGGGATCTGATAAATTATATCTCTGGAGGACAGAAAGAAAAGCTCTGTCAGCTGTTTGCAATAGGATAACTTGTTAACGGACACAGCACACCCCCAACACACCTCTGTCTGAGTCTGATGTGGAAGTTCTTCACAGCTGGCTGAGTGTAATAGCAGGAAAAGTCCACCTGGACCTGGTGTTTACGCGTGATTAGAGCAGATGTAGGGTTGTTGTGCATCCTGATGGTGTTCTTGTAGACAATATGGCTGTCATTTACCTGCAGGTTCAAATGGACACAATCACGTCTCTCTTTCCTTTTTTAGCTGAAATTATTGGAAAACTGAATTTATTCAACTTCATTACCCACCGTAATCACTGCTCCACAGGTGTTACTGGTGCTGAAGCTGAACGTCACCATGTGGGTCAGCTCATCCATTTTACCTTTGCAGGCCTTGTCATTGAGGTGTAAGACGGAGTAGTCGATGCCTGCTTCCACTAACAAACAGTTAGCCAGATGGACTGAAGCAGATTTATCTCCACAGATAGTTGCCCCACCTGAAAACCCATCCCAAGAAGTCATATCTCATTTTGAACACATTATCTTTTTTTCTTTTTTTTTGTCTTGTCCAGTGTTTAAGCAAGCAGAATGATGGTCTGGATGCTGTTCTGCTGAGCAAATTTACTTTGCCAAGGGGAACATTATTGGTAGGATGATCCCCTTGATTTTTTGGATTTTTATTTTATTTCTTTATTTATTTTGTATGATTGTAATACAGAGTTTCTGCTGCTGGACCAGACCGGAGAAGATAGGAGCAATAGAAAGACAAAGGGAAAGAGAAAGAAAACACCTCATAGAGAGGAAAAGAGAGAGATAGAGAGAGAAAGAAAAAACAGACATTTGCATAAATGTACGCATATACACCCATACGTATTTGCCTACATAGACGCATGTACCTACACATTCACACATAGACACAAACAGGCCAATCTTAGATTCTTATTCCACCTGCAGAGGACTAGACTATCAAGTGTCAGGAGCACCATAAACTATCAGGTTAAATATAAAAGAGAGACAAAGAAAACCAGCTGCTGTTAGTAAATAAACCTGCAGACAACTCAGTGACTGTGACACATGCAGAACATACAGAGTGGAACGTGTTCAGAGAAGAGTGATCATGCCGATGTGACCCCGCCCACACAAAGGCAAGAAGCAGGCCAGGAAGACTCCGAGACTCAGGTGGCCGGCAGCCACCCCCAAGCACAGGATCCAACCATCCCACCCCGGAGCCAACTATGGACCCACCCAGGGCAGAGGGGGGCCCCAGCCGGGGTCCCCCGCAGTCAGGGGGAACAGGCCCCAGCGGGCCCGGACCGGCAGGAACTGGCGCCACTGGGCGCTGGCCGCCCAGGCAGGCAGAGCGCGGGCCCCAGGGCCCCAAGAGCCCGAAGGCAACCTCCCACCCCCACAGGCAGAGGGTGCAGCCCACGCCAATGGAGAGCCAGGATCCCCAGACGGCCACCAAGTGGCAGTCAGGCCGCACCCCAGTGCACCAGCCGCGCTCCCCGGGCACAAGACCTGACCCCCCAACACACATATACACACACACACAGGCATACACAGACTCACACACATACTCACACACACACGTACCAACTCACTCACATATTCTCTCCCAACACACACCCTACCCGCCCCCATCCATTACACGTGCTTCATCTCACACTCCCCCCCCCCCCCCCCCCCCCCCCCCCACCCCCACTCACATACTCCCTGATGCACACATACATACCACATAACACAACATCCCTCACGAGCTCCCTCTCTACACACCTTGACACACACCCTCCTTCTCACCCCTAGTTCACTCACTCCCTTATTTATCAGCACACACACTCCATCCCACAAATATCCCCTTTGAACACATTACCAATAAGCAGGAGCTTCTGGCATTAAAGTCTTTGTGGATTCTGTGACTGTATTTTCTGTTTAAACATAATCCAGGATGTGAAAGCAATGATCTGCATTTAATGATGTTAAAATAAGATATAAACAGTTTAATCATACCAGGGAAGATGCCTTAAAGATGAAGTGTTGAAAAGTAACAGTATTGGGTCATTTTTTTTCAGGGTTACACCAGTCATTTCACTTTCTAATAAGAGATAAACGGACACAACAAGCCGCAGAGTGACTCACCAAAGCTGCCTGTTGTTTTGTACTTGAAGGCAAACAAAGCCCGGCAGTAGCAATGTGTTTCTCCGTTTGTACTGCCTTCCACGCAAAACTCATGAGCATTGCAAAACCGATCCTGACAAAAGGCCTGAGAGGCTGCAAATGGAAGCACAGACACAATCATCCTTTAAAACTATTCAGAAGGAGGTGTTACACTTAAATATTTCTGACAGAGCTTTGCATTTTAGATTTCTTTGAGCTCTTTGTGGTTAGGATGAACCAATAAATATAATAACCAGAAATGATCCTTCAACATAAACCTCTTTTTGAATTAAAAAACAAAAAAACAAAAAGCAAAGTATGTTCACATATCCTGAGACTTGGTCTGAGTTTGCTCAGAACACACTGAAGATAGCAGTTTGTGACAGAGGGTAAATCTGTTTATTTCCCTCCTGAAAACTGAATTTAACCATTTTATTGTCACTGTTGCTTTTTCATCTCATCACTTCACTGTTTTGCAGATGATATTTAGGTGTACATGTGGGGCTGGCAATGGCTCAAGTGGTAGAGCTGCTTGTCTAGTGACTTGCCATGTGGAGGTTCGAGTCCTGCTCCCCTACAAGAGGAGCATTTGGTAAAAAATCATGTACCAACGATTCGCTGTGGCGACAGTTAAGGCATTGTGTTGAGCAGGTTTGTGCATTCTCCAAATGTGGAGAAAATCTAGATAAAACATGAGAAAAATCTGGGAAAAAATGTGGAAAAAGTTTGAAGAAAACCTGGAAAAAAATAATCTGAAGAAAAAATGGAGAAAATCTGAAAAAAAAACTATGTAGCAATGGAACTGGTGGGTTTCAAATGGAGTCATTTGCTTCCTTGTGCTGTGTAATGCTACCTTTACAACAGAAGAGTGTTAATAAATTTGGAAATCAGGAAAACTGTCAGTTCACTTTTTGTTGATGTCTGAAGACAAATGTTTACCAAGGTTTTTGTCTCAGACTTGAAATTTTACAGACTTGCAGGGTCTTACGTCATTTACAAGACTAAAACTAGATTCTGTGATGAAATTTTCTCCCTTTTTAAAACTTTTTTTTGCTGTTGTTTTATTCTATGTTAGGCTTCCTGTTTCTGATTCATCAAATCAAAAGCTTATCTGTTGGTTGTTGACTGTGTTATGTCACCGTGACTTGCTATCATATCAGACATGTTGATATGACAAGGCCAAGTCTAGGAAAAGACTGACATGAAACAGCTCAGATCACCAGGTTAGACTTAATGATAGAGATGTTGGGAGTGACTTTCAGTTTTTAGTTGAGCACAAGACCCTTGTAATGTGTGGCAGCCTTAAAGAGATGCAGACTTCATTTACATAATTGATGATGGTGATTGTAAAGCACTTATAATCACCCTGTTGTTGAATTGTGCTATATAAATAAACTCGCCTTGCTTTATTTAGCATAAATCTTAAAAGTAAACCAGAAATATGCTGGTATTACACAACAGCCTATGTGAATTTTATAATGTTTACTAATTGGAGTAAAATGCAGAAGCGCTGAAGACATTAAGTTAAATTACAAACTGCATATTTTCTAAATTTCTAAAGGATTAGTAGGAAAGGTTTTTATATTTGGAGCACAGACTGTATTTGTAAAGTGGGTTAGAGCCCCTAAGTTTCTGAACACCAGTCCAGTCTTTTTACAACTAGGCTATCAAGTTTCAGGGACAGAAGCGCAGAACTTCCATCATGGAGAAGGTACTGTGTTTCAGTATTTGCGGGAGACTGCATACTGGTGCACACTGGTGCTGTTTGTAACTGCCGATTAGATAGCTGGATTCAAGCTTGTACAAAATTCTAAATGACTCAAAAAGTACAAAAGGTAGAAATGACAAAACTCATAGCACCCTTCTACTGAATGCGCTGAAAAGTTTAATATCTGAATGGCTGAAGTGACGCAATATGTGGAACCTGGTTTGCTGGAAAATGCATATGGATAGAATCTGCTGAATCAGTTTGTAGTTCCTTATGCAAAAACTTGTCCAAAAAATAGCTTGAATTTCTGCAGCATGTAATCTGCATTTGGACTAAATGACTGGATTTCAACTTGTACCAAATGATAAATATCTCTTTAGAACGGTCCCTGTTACAACAGAAGTCCATGTCCCAGCAAGTCCCTTTGAATTTCCCCTCGGGGATGAATAAAGTATCTTTGATTGATTTGATTTGATTCCTTGCAGAGACATCTGACTGCAGTGCAGCTACTGCATTGCCTACTTGTAAAGTGACAGTTTAGTGGTTAAAACACCAGGTTCTAGTTTAGAAAAGGGGCTCAAACCCGGTAGAGGCACTTTGTTAAATAATGAGACACTACCACAGTAATCCAGACTGAATATTGTCAGTATTTATAGTATTTATAGGGCTGCAATGTGCCAGATACTACATACTGGTGCAACCATTTGAAGCAGTTGGTGGTTCATTATGCATAGATTGTCCAACAGTTGGGCTCAATTTCTTCAGTGTCCAATCAGCATTCGTTCTGGCTCTAGTCCAATCAAAACACTGTATTTAAACTTGTACCAAATGTTAAATATCTCAAAAAGTATAAACGTTACAAATGATAAAAGTCATGGCACCATTTTCCTGAATGTGCTTAAGAGTTTCATATCAGAAAGGCTGAAGTGGCACAGATTAGGAGGAGTTAAGGGCCCAAATTTGGCGGAATAATAATGAAGAATAACAAAGAGAACAAAACAGTGTGAGATGAATCACATTCATACTAATGAAGAACAAGATCTCAATACTGTGAATGTTTAACACTAATACAGAGAAACAGACTCGCATTCACACTAATGCATTGTGACACCAGTATAACAGATTATATTAATAGACCTAAAAGAGGGAAAGGGTAACGCAATCGTGAGTTTATATCTGGTTCCCCAGAAAATGGTGAAAGACACTGAAAGAAGGACTTACTGCAGTTGCTCTTTGACTTCCAATTCTCCACTGTTACATTGTAATACTTGCATGTCTGGGCGTAAGCCTGCAGAAACTGGCACTTGAAGCCATCCACTGCAGGGTAGCTGCACAAATTCTGTATGCAGGCAGTAATGAAGGGCTTTGGATGAATACATGTGTGGCAAGCAGTGAATGGCGCCTGCATAAGGAGATTACACCTATTCCAGAAAATAACAGTTAAACAAGGAAGACTAATTCATGAAGGAAGAAAGGCATACGTGTTAATTAAAGGACTCCGTCAGCAAAATTGTTTCTTGATTGTATGATATATGTTATTAACCATGTAGTGGCAGCCTGGCAGTCGACCGGACTGTCAGCAGTGTCTTCATATTGTATCTCACAGCTGTGAAGCAGCAAACAGCAAACAATTAAAGACTCATATTTTCATTTTTACAACATACTGGAGGTTTGTGTTTAAAGTCTCACTCAGTAACACTGTGTTCTAAGAGTTTATCATCACACAAGGTTCCATAGGAGTCATCACACAAGCCGTGGACTGTCGCTCCACCTGGAATAAATAAGTGTATTAGTACGTTTCTACAGGATCAAAGTTTCATCATTTATATTTTATGTAAGCTTTGAGTTGTATTTGTTAACATGTTAAGTTATACAAACGATGTACAAAATGTAACGTATTTGTAGACATGCTTGCAAACTCATGGACAGCAGTTTCTTCCTCTGGACTGTCAGATCCACAACAATAACTGATCTGTTCAGCTCATGTTAAACCAGCCAGAATAATTATTCAAATGGTTGCCCATGAAAACTGTGTTAGCCAGAGTAATGAGCGAGAGACAGAGTTGATGCATACCTGTCATGTGGATGAGAGCTGTGTAGCCATCAAAGAAGACAGAAACTGTGTAGCTACTAGCAGATTTCTTTACAGTCACACCTGTCTGGTCTTTAGAGATCTTCACACCATCGAACACCTGGACCATGGGACTGAGCTTCAGGAGTTTGTCATTTAGCTTCAAAACAGAAAACATTTCATTCTGTTAATTCATTTAATTCAGCTTTTGTTTTGTATGAATAATGGTTTTTTCAAACTCTTCTTATTTTAACTTATATGCAGTAAATCTCTTTAGCTACTTTAATATACTGATTGTATTGCTAAATATTTGCCTTTTTAACTGAGTTTTACGATGGCCGAAAGATACAAAAGTGCTTCATACACACAAATCATGCTTCATATATGAACAGAAATGCTAGTGGAAAAAGCTGCCAATACAGAAATGCACTGCAAAAATACAGAAACGTTATGCAAAAAACCACAAATGTGACGCAAATACAGAAACTAGATGCAAAAACAGAAAAGTTTTGCAAATACAGAAAGTGAAGCAAAAAAACTGAAAAGTGCTTCAAGTATAGAAACATGCAAATGCATAAATGTGATGCAAATACAGAAAAGCACCGCAAATACAGAGGAGTACTGCATAAAAAGACAACTAAAGACAAAATGCTGCAAATTGACTCACACAAAGCAAAATGTTCGGGGCCTCTAGGGGCAACATTTAGTTTTCAGACGAGAGATAGACAACCCTAAGAAGAATTCAGGTAGTAGTGGAAAATCTTAAAGATAACTGCACGGAAAGAAACTAAATCATCGTATTTTTCTTTTTACATTCAGCCTTAAGGATGCACATTATATATAAATCAGCTGATTTAAATGATTTGTTTACTTATGTTACACATGTTTAATGATGATAAAGAATCTTGAAATGTGTTTCTGTGCATACTTTAATAACAGATCCATATAGTCTGTCACACATAAAACACATATAATTGTACTATGGGCCGGATGAATACTTGATTCTGATTGGCTGCAGGGTGTTTGTTAAAATATGTTGTAGGAAAAAAGTTCCAGTCAAATAGTCTGTTTGTTCTAAATGAATGCACTGGTTCAAACACTGGTTGCTATGGTTCCTGCTGAAACGCTGTAAAGATTAGGATTTACCAAACCAAACTGTACCATGACTGTCTTAACCTGACCAGGATCTTCTTGTGGAAACAAAAAGGAATCTATGTCAAAGGGATTTGATCACCTACCAGGACTCTGCCTGCTTGTTCCAGGGAAATCTGAACACCTTCCTCATCCAGATGCAGTTCGACTCGCTCTAGAAAACTTTTGTCAAGTCTCCATTTCTCCTGGAAGTAGCCCACAACCTGGAAACCTGGGATGGATCTGAGCAGACTGTACGCACAGCGATCTGGGACGGAGTGAACTCTGCCCATGAAGTCGATGACAGTTGAGCCGGTTACGGAGCACACAGTGTTCGTGACGCAGCTGCATGAGGAAAAAAAAAGAGAGGTGATGTCAGAGAGCAGCGAAAACACCAGAAAACTTCCACTGACATCATGAAACAAAGACAGAAAATTTATCATTTTGTTTTATAACTGAGATAGATGCAGCTTACCACCATTTACTGAAAGTAAATGTAATGTTCACCAGAGATTCTGGTTTTATTACTAAACCAGAAACAAGTTTATGGTGATGTGTTTGTGTCACATCAGAGGATTGTGTTTATCAATGTTCACAGCAGCAAAGGACCGGAAGGGAAAAGAAATCCACTGTGGAAGTCTTCATCTGGCTTTTCTTAGCTGGGAGACAGATTCATTTCTTTACCTGCCATCCCTGTGGCAACGCTCCGTATGCCTACAGTAACTTATGACATCTGCAACTCCACTCATATGACAGGTCACAGTGGAGCATGTGGTTGGATCCTTCACTTTTGTGTTTAACTTGTAAGCTTCTCCTAGGGGTCAGTAAAGAAGATAGAAATCAGTCTTCATTCACTCCATAAAAAAATGATAAATAGAAATTGTC